>NC_031990.1:55329152-55383138 GCF_001879085.1 Nicotiana attenuata | reverse complement strand
AGCACCTATAGTCTTTCATGCTCCAGCAGACCCTTCTGTCGCTCCCAAATCATACGAATACATCTCGCAGTCACATCACCCTCATCACGTAACTGTCTGGTCATTACTCCCCTTAATAGGGACACAACAGAACATGTAGATCCAGAAACACGTGCTCACACAATCAGCACCTCGGTGCTCAAGCTATAGGCAAAAAAAATCCGACCTCGAGTCCTCCAGACTGGCCCAACATCAGCACATAGAGATCACACCTCACCCCTCAATCAGGGAATCACAAGCCATCGATGCACATCTAATACTGAGCGCTCGTTCGCGCATACGAATGCGTGGAAGGAGTTCAAAGAGTTCTATTTCAAGCTGAATCAAGGACGCACGGTAAGAATTTCAAGAATATGGAATTTTCCTAAAGGTTCTGCAAGGACTCTCGAGGATAAATACAGATGTCTTCGTACCGATCCGCGAGACTCTACTAAACCTGCTCATGACTCATGAGACCTATGTAACCTAGGCTCTGATACAAACTTCTCACGACCCTATTCCCCGGACCCGGTCGTGATGGCGCCTCACGTGAAGACAAGGCCATCCAATTAAACCCAATTTACCTTTTTAAACAGTTAAACAACATAAAGCAGTCTAAAACATGATTTAATAATATTAAATAGCGGATAATATCAATAAAGTGCGGAAGTATAACCAACCACAGCCCAAACCGGGGTGTCACTAGTCATGAACATCTATAAGTCATAATACAAGTCTGCTAAGTCTATACGCTAGTACAAAAGTCTGAATATAGATATAAGTGATAAAGGAGGAGAAACACGGGACTACGGACGCCAGGAATCTACCTCGTGAACTCCGAATGTCCGTCGGAAGCTGGAAGGGTCAGCACTCGGGAGCGGAACCAGATACGCCTGAATCTGCACACAGTGTGCAGGGAGTAAAGTGAGTACTCCAACTCAGTGAGTAATAATCATAAATAAAGACTGAGTGATGAGAAATCACGAAAAGTGCATCAATATGCTATATAGAAGTAGTACAAAACCATTAAGAAAGCAATGAAGCTGTGAAATCTCTTAAAACATCTTAGCTCAATTTAAAACTTCTTCAAAATGGCTTTTCAACAGTTAAGCAATTGAATACAAAACAACTAGAACAAATAAGCATAGAGAATCTGCCCCTCGGGCATAGTTACACAACTAAACCGGTAAATGACAGGTAAATAAAGAGATAAACACATAAAGGTTCGCCCCTCGGGCTATAACTCAACAACTCCGCCCCTCGGGCAACATCTCACACCAATACCAGCCCTCCCGGGCAATCACATAAAACAATACTAGCCCTCGAGCTATATCTCACATCACAATAGGTACCCGCGCTCACTGGGGATGTGCAGACTCCTGGAGGGTCCCCTTACGGCCCAAGCACAATATCAAGCCATCTCGTGGCATCATAAACAGGCTCTTGGCCTCGTGTCAATATCAAGCCACCCCGTGGCGTACATATCTTAGGCCCTCGGACTCAAATCGGTATCAGTATTTCCTCGCAACATAGGCCATCGGCCTTACTCAGTCAAAAATCCTCACAAGCCACTCGGGCAATAGTAAAACAGTATTTCTCAGCCCAAAAATCATTTTAAAATATCATTCAAGTATTAAAACTGAGTAAACATGGCTGAGTATAAAAATGATGAAAAATAACATGACTGAGTTCAAGTATAAAGTCAAAACAGTGAGAAAATATCAATAAAAATCCCCGAAGGGTTCAAATAGTTGGCACGAAGCCCTAATATGGCATTCGGCCCAAATAATGATGATAGCAAATAGATTTCAGTCAAATACGTGGTAAAATCATCAATCGGGACGGACCAAGTCACAATCCCCATAGTGCACGAACCCACGGTCGTCATCGAGCGTGTGCCCACCTCAATATAGCACTACGATGTGCAATCCGGAATTTCAAACCCTCAGAACATCATTTACAATCATTACTCACCTCGAATCAGCTAAATCTCTAGCTCGCGATGCCTTTGCCCCTCGAATTGGCCTCCACGCGCGTCGAATCTATCCAAAATTAGAACGAGGATGTCAAAATATGCTAAGGAAACGAAGCCCAAGCAAAAATAATCAACAATTAGTACAAATTCCGAAATTATCAAAACCCGACCCCCAGGCCCACATCTCGAAATTTGATAATTTTTACCCCAATAGATTCTTTATCTTCCCACGAGTTCATTCATACCAAAAACTCAGAAATCCGACCTCATATGGCCCATTAAATCATCAATCATAGGTCTCCAATCCTAAACCCTAGCTTTCCCCCAATTTCACCCTTAATTTTCACAAATTCTAGCTCTAATCCATGAAATAATAGCATAGGAACGAGTTTTTAGGTCCAAAATCTTTACCTCAATAAAGTTCCATTGAAATCCCTCGTCCAAAAAGCTCCACGGCCGAAGTCAAAAATGGTGAAATAACCCAAAGTTGCCAAATAAAATAACTTATATGTTCTGCCCAGTCCTTTCCGCATCTGCGGCACTTCAACCGCATCTGTGGTACTGCATTTGCGGTTAAATCCTCCGCTTCTGCGGAACTCACTTAAGAGCCCAAAAATCGCATCTGCGATAAGCCATCCGCACCTGCGACTCCGCAGGTGCGGTACCACACCGCATCTGCGGTTCCTGGCAAATCCTCAACAATCCGCTTCTGAGGCTCCTCTTCCGCACGTGCGGCGCCGCACCTGCGGTCCCCAAACCGCAGGTGCGAAAACACCAGAAGCAGCAACTTCAGCAGCTGCAATAACATCTCAACTTCTCCGTTAACCACTCGAAATTACCCCGAGGCCCCCAGGACCTCAACCAAAAGCACAAACATATCCTAATACCTTATTCAAACTTGTTCCAATCTTCAAAAACACTTTAAACAACATCAAATCAACCAAAACACCTCGGATTCAAGCCAAACTTTCTAAAATCTTCCGAATTCCGCTTTTGATCAAAAACCCAACCAAACCACGTCCGAATAATCTAAAATTTTTCACACACATCCCAAATGACACAACGAAGCTACTGCCACTCTCGGAATTCCATTCCGACCCCTATATTAAAATCTCGCCTACCAATCGGAAATCACCAAAATCTCAATTTCGCCAATTCAAGCCTAAACCTTCCACGGACTTCCAAAATGCAGTCCGATCATGCCTTTAAGTCCCAAATAACCTAGCGGAGCTAACCAAATCATAAAAATTCCGATCCAAGATCATATACAAGCAAGTCAAATATTGGTCAAACCTTTCAAATTTCAAGCTTCAAACTAGGAATTGTTCTTCCAAATTCATTCTGATTACCCTGAAAACCAAAACCAACGATTTACATGAGTCGTAATACATCACACGGGGCAAGTCATGCCCGGGAACTGACAAACAAAGTGTAAAAGCTCAAAACGACCGTTCGGGTCGTTACAATTAGAAGCACTAACCTCTAGAAATTGTTGCACAATTCCTTCACAGAACAAGAATCCAAGGCCGCAGTCTTTTGCTATGCTCCTAGTAAAGCCTTGGACGAAAATATTTATGTGGGCAAATATTACTACTCTGAAGAGTGAGTTATTAGGTTAAGCTAGTCTTATATTTGTAGTGGCCGAAATTGAGCAAAACACCAACCCAAAATCGTGTAGGATTTTACTAGGGTAGTCGAATCTTAATCCAACTCAAATAGAGAACTTTTCTCCCAAGTAACTTTCTACCCAAGTCTGTCAAGGTTTTACTAGGTATAGCAGGAACATAGAATAATAAGAGGCTACCATTATTAGGATGAATCAAATCCAACTATAATCAATCATAGTTTATTCTACTAAGAAACTGTAATTGAACTCCCCAATATAAATTTCGAAATTCATCAACACTTATTTTAACTCCCCATGTTAAAATTACAAATACCAGTCAATTAATCTAAATCGGTGAAAATTTAATTTAATCAACTAATTAAATCCTTTAAAATTCCGCTTAAACTATTTTATGTGACGGATACAAAATCCATCGGCCGGATTTTTACATGAAAACTTATAAGCTTACATAAAGGGGTATTAACAAACTCAAGGTCGAGTCATGGATTTTATCAACTAACTATTATTTCACAAATACTATTTCTTATTATCCAATCTATTAGGCATACACTAACTCTGAATAGAGTTGTACCTTTTAATGGATCAAAATAATAAACAAATCACATTGATCATAATAACTATATCAAGATTAGGAGTATAAGCTCATTTAATTAATTAGAAAAAATATTTATATATTCAGTACAAAAATATATTTTCTCTACTTGGTCCGTTCAATATACACGAAGTATACTAGCACAAGAAATTGGAGTAAAACCACTCCCATAATCATGATAAATTATACTTTAATCTTGTTCTACAACCATCAAGATATTTTGCCCAACAGTATCTTCGATTATGAACATAATTTATTAATTATGAGAACCGACAATTTAATCTTCTGTGCATGAGCTAAGACTCCATATACTAAATCATCTACTACATAATTAAAGGATACATATGTAACAAATGATCTATTTAAAACAATACTTTATTGAATTGAATGAATCAAATAAACAATTATTCCATAAAGAATAAAACATAATACTATAGCTAAACCGCATGATTAATAGTATGTCCCGACAATCTCCCACTTAGACTCATAACCATGCGCCTACAACTCTAATACCCATTCCTTCTACATGCTTGTCAAAAGTCTTCTGTGGTAAGCTCTTTGTAAACAAGTCTGCCAAATTGTTCTCTGATGCATCTTCAATACTTTTACATCCTCTCTGAGTTATGTTCCAAATTAAAGGATATTTACGCTCAACATGCTTACTCCTTTTATGGCTTCGTGGTTCCTTCGAGTTTGTAACTGCACCACTATTGTCACAATAAAGCTCAATTGGTGCTTGAACCGAAGGAACTACATTAAGCTCTTTAAGAAAGTTTCCGAGCCAAACAGCCTGTTTGGCTGCCCCTGAGGCAGCCACATATTCGGCTTCCATGGTGGAATTAGCAACACATGATTGCTTGATACTCCTCCAACTTATGGCTTCACCTCCTAAGGTAAAAACGTATCCCGAGGTAGATTTTCTTGAATCTCTATTTGACTGGATATCTGAATCAATATAGCAATGGGTGCAAGATCACCTGAGTGATAAACCAACACACAATCCATAGTCCTTTTCAGGTACTTGATTATATGTTTAACGGCAGTCCAATTTTCTCGTCCAGGATTAGACTGAAATATGCTAACCATGCCAACAACAAAGCAGATATCAAGTCTAGCACATAGCATAGCATACATGAGACACCCTACAGCAGAAGCATAAGGGGCCGCCTTCATCTTTTCTATCTCATCAGTCGTTTTTGGGGACTGATTCTTTGACAGAGAGACTCCATGCCTAAAAGGAAGAAAACCTTTCTTGAAATCTTGCATGCTAAACCTAGTGAGAATATATCAATATAAAGTGCTTGGGATAAGCCTAATATCCTTCGCTTGCGATTTCGCATAAGTTTGATCCCAAGGATATGTGGCGTTTGTCCCAAGTCCTTCAAATCAAAATGCGAGGTCAACTATCCTTTACTAAGTTCAGCATGCTCACATTATTTCCTATGAGCAAGATATTATCTACGTACAAAACCAAAAATGTAACTTTATCTCCATCCCACTTCTTATAGACACAAGACTCTTTTTCATATTGATCAAAATCGAAAGTTTTAATCAATGTGTCAAAACAAGTTTTCCATGATTAGAACCCTGTTTTAATCCATAAATGAATTTCTTTAATTTATACAACATGTGCTCATTGTCACTTTTTATGAAACCATCTGGTTGTGCCATATAGATGCACTTATCAAGACTTTCATTAAGGAAAGCTGTCTTGATATCCATTTGGAAAATCTCATAATCGTAATGAGCAGCAATGGATAAAAGAATCCTAATGGATTTAAGCACGACTACAGGCGAAAAGGTTTGCTCATAATCGATCCCTTCTTTTTGAGTAAACCCTTTTGCAACAAGCCTAACTTTAAAAGTTTGCACTTTTCCATCCGCTCCTCTCTTTTTCTTATAGATCCATCTAAAGCCAATGGGTTTGACTCCAGTAGGTTGTTCTACAAGGTACCAGACTTGATTGGAGTGCATGGACTGCATTTCAGATTTTATAGCAACAATCCATTTTCAGCGTATGTATCTTGTAGTGCTTTGTCACAATTAAATGGTTCTGTATTAGGCTCGTCAGGGATTCTATCATAAGATTCACCTAAGAGCGCAAATCGGAGAGGTTTTTTTAATAATTATCCCACTACAACTAGTCACTAAAGGTGTAGTTTGATCTTGTTGTTGAACCGCAATATCATTTTCCAGAACTGAAGCCTCAATGTTATCCTCCACGCCTTGCGGTGCTGGGATATCAAATTAAATTCTTCCTCAAGCGCATGTTGCACAATAATTCAGTTTGCTCAACAATCTGAGGTTGCTCAACATTACTCTCACAACTTTCGGGTAGTGAGATGTCAGACAATTGCTCTTGTGCATTCTGCTGCCCATTGACATTTCTCCCACTACGATGTGCAGTGGTATGTCAATACTGACTTCTGGAATATGTTCCAGAGATGAGTCATTAGTTACTCCATTGCTTAATTCCTGTAAAACTAGTTTACTTCTATGAATATGATTCATTAAATAGTCCTCTTCTAAAAATCTAGCATTTATCGCAACAATTACCTTCTTTTCTTTGGAACAACAATATAAACCTCTTTTCCTTCCCTTTGGATATCCAATAAAAATGCACACTTCTGTCCTCAATTCTAATTTATCCGCTTTCCCTTTTAGCACATGTGCTGGACAATCACAAATCGGAATTTACCGCAAACTGGGCTTGCCCCCAGTCCATATTTCTGTTAGGTTGAAGGTACTAACTTTGAAGGAACCAAATTTAGAATATAATTTGTTGTTTCTAAAGCATATCCCCAAAAAGAAGAAGGCAAATCGGAATAACTTAGCATTGATCTAACTATTTTCATAAGGGTCCTATTTCTTTTTTCCGCCACACATTTTTGTTGTGGTATTAATGCGGCAGATAATTGAGATGAAATCCCATAATCTGATAAGTATTTAATGAATTTTGCAGAAAGGTATTCACCACCATGATCAGATCGCAATGATTTGATATGTTTATCATGTCGTTTCTATCGCACCCCTTTTTCCCTCACTAACCCCTTTAAAAAGATGAAGATTTGTAACGCTCAAAAAGGTATTCAAATTGAAAGTGACAAAGTTGTGTTTCTAAGTATTTTCAGAGTCACCACTTGACATTTGGTTTTGGTGTGTGATGTTTGGTGATAAATGATGAAAAGTTCATATTTTTTTAGTATATTTTCATATTAATTTTTGTGTGTGTCGCGGGAGATTACATGATTTTTGAAGTGAAATATACTCATTATGTGTTTCTTATGTGTAGGAACGAGTTTGGATGCTAAATGATCAAAAGATGACAATTCGACACAAAAAGAAGAAATTAAAGGAGTGGGAGCTCGTCTATTCTCGTGCGTGGCACGAAGTCGGACGCGAAAAAGGAGAAAAGTTAAGGCACAAAATAGCGAAGCGAAGCAAAAGCACGGAGCGCTTCGCGAAATGGAAGAATCTCAAAAGCTGGATCCGCGTCAAAGTCCGCGTCTAGACGCGAAGGCAGACGCGGATCCGCATCAAAGTCCGCGTCTAGACGCGAAGGCAGACGCGGATTCCAGGTCTCCCTTCCGAAGTTGGATTGAAGAATTCCGCCCCTCATCAACCCTAGGTCATATAAATACATCCTAAAACACCACTTTGAAGGAGGAGGACGTTTTTGAGAGGAAAACACAAGCACAGAGCCGCCGTGGAGGCCGGGTTTCATCTTTTCTTCCACCAACTTAGTCTTTTTATGTTTCTTTGTATGATTTGTTGTTTTGCTACCATGTCTATCCGGAGCTAAACTTCACGTTCTAGGGTTGTGGTTCTTTCATGACTATTGTTATTCGGATATTGATTTTGATTTCTTAGTTTATCATATTGGTTTATTTATTCAATC
This sequence comes from Nicotiana attenuata, assembly GCF_001879085.1. Taxonomy (NCBI): domain Eukaryota; kingdom Viridiplantae; phylum Streptophyta; class Magnoliopsida; order Solanales; family Solanaceae; genus Nicotiana; species Nicotiana attenuata. The sequence goes on along the minus strand of NC_031990.1, from coordinate 55,375,028 downwards.
CTGCACTTAATTATTTGATTGCTTGATCACCAATTGAATACTATCTACGAATCTAGAGTTGAACTCGAAAGTGGGAATTCTAGATTTCATATAGGATTGAGTAAAGCAAGTTCTTGAACCTAGGTATCGGGGAACGGATTCGCGGTTAGGAGAGACATATACCTAATTGCCTTGCTTGGTTGATTTACAGGAATTATAAATGCGTACTTGTTGATTCTAACTCCATAGACATATAGGCGTTAGGTTAGCTTGAATAGGCGAGTAAGAACTCGACAGATTCTTATGAGCAATATTAACCCTGTCAACCAATAAACTAGATAAATTAGTTAGTCAATTCAATTGAAGAATACAATAGGAATGTTAGATAGTCCATAATCCTAGATCGTTTTCATTACATTGATAACATAAAGATCTGCTATATTCAAAGTTCATTATTTGTTTTATTTATTTTAATTAGTTTAGAATCAAATACTTCTAGGTTTAATTCTTGTTTAGATAATTAGGATAGTCTAATTTAGTTTATAGTTAATCACAAGTCCTCGTGGGATCGACATTCGACTTTTAGTCACTTTATTACTTGACGACCGCGTATACTTGCGTGTGCGTTTGGTCGCAACAGTGTGCGAAGTCATCGTTTTTAAAAAAATAATTTTTCCTTTTAAAACATATTTAGACTCCAAAACTAGTTTGCACCAGAGATTCTTAGTAAGGAAGTTCATTTGACTTGGGAAGAAGGTGTTAGACATTCCTAAGTCCCGTAACTAGTACGGTTGCGTACATGATCAAGTTGGCTTTAAAAGATATTCGAGTTGAAGTTAAAACACACAAAAGAAAAATAAACACAGGAGAGGTCCGAGGTTATCCCCTACCTAAATAAAACAAAATAAAATAAAAATTAAAACAAAAGATTAAAATTCTATTCTATGCATCCTCCCATTGTCCCATCTTTGTTCATTTACATGTACTTCTGGGCATTCCTCGGATAAAACAATAAACTAAGGGACAACCTCTAGTCTCGAAAACTAAAACATAAACGTCCTAAAAATTACCTACCCAAGTGTGGTCAGCCTAAACATGCTACTTGCGAACAATGTAGTAAAATAAAATAAGTAAAAGAGAACTAAATAAAAAAGAAAGTTCGATTCATGGCCATGTTCTTTTAACTTTTCGTTTCATGCATTTGACCAGGTCCAATTCCTAAGGCATGTAAACAATTTAATCACTAATGAGCTCGGTCTTTTCCCCACTCCCTACGGCCCAGCAGTCATTCAGGAAAATGCTAACCAAATAGAATCGAGCAATCATCCACGCAAACACGTAAAATAGATGTCCAAAACATGAGATAGAAGAAGGAAGCAGGTAACAGTGAAAGAACTCAGTGTTTGAATCCATATATGATAAGAGCCTTTTAAAATCCAATAAAATTATCTAATCTTTATCACATCCTACAACCATTTTTTTGCACATCAGCATGCAGACGTGGAGCAAACAGAACAACGAAAGCATATGATATACCAAGTTGTTTCTATTCTAGAAAGCTTGAAACATGAATTATCACAGCTTTACATTAAGTGATCAATTTGAGCAGCCTAGAAGTGGAACATTCAAAGATATTCAACTTGCAACAATTATTAATGTCTAGGAATGAATAGCAACGAGCAAAAGAAGCAGGGAGGCAAGGAGCATCGAACTACACAAACTAGACACTAAACATGCCATCCCAAAATTATTGAACCATGGGAATGAATTGAAATGCCACAAAAATGAGATCGACTATGCACTAATCACATGGTTTCAACAAGTTCACAGAAATTAAAGTACTACATACATGTTCGAATCCAAACGAAAATTGGCAGAAGCTTTCAAACGATTCTTAAAAACGAATGCCTTATATGCTTATACTTAAACTCGACAAAATATTTAAAACCAGTTCATGGAAGACACCCAAAAGAATCAGTATCTTAACTCCTATGGCACGAGACAGATTTTCGAACAAGAGAAGGAAAATTGAACAAATCTGAACATATACACTCAGCAAAACGATTCAACTCCAACACCACTTTAGACCAAGATCCAATAAGAAGAAATCATTGAGCGACACACCAAATTCACAAATTAACTGCTTACGCCCAGATTCTAACATGAGGAATTAGCCAAATATAAAGACGAGGTAAACAGTCCGCTAAGCTCGCACTAAAGAGAGTGTGACAAATTGACCTATGGCAAGAACGGGTAGCAATTCAAAACTTTCAAGTAACTGAACTAAACGACAGTAAACAAGAGACATTAAAGGAGATTTCCATGATATATTTCATGTCGAGTCTCATCTAACGAAACAGGAGCATTCACGAAAATAACAAACAAATACATGATAGGTTCGCACTCACGCTAGCAGTCGCATAATCCATTCGAGCTTCAGTTAAATATGTCAATTACCAATTTGATTAGACCATTTCAGAAAGAAACAAACCAAACTTCATTCATGCACAATAATACTCCAACAAACTAGGCACTAGAAAAACTCAAAAATACTTAAAAGATCCACATGTATTTAGGTGTAAAAGAATAATTCCTACAAATCAGTTTCACAAATCTTGGTCAAACTACTTTCTTCTTAATACTCAGTTAGGAACTAAATAAGTTATGTATTCCTGTATCCCTTCTAGTTAAGGCTCAAATCATATTTAGATCCAAAATAAAATAAAAGAGATTAGAAGTACCTGAAATTAGCTTTCCAATTAATAAAGTTTTGGCAACTACAGCAAGTGAATCGAGCCAAATTGAAAGAATCTGCAACAAAGGATTTCAACCTGAATCTCCAAACAGAAACAGGAAACCTCGACCGGAACCTACGGCGATCAACAACGGCGACGAACTCGAACCAAATCTCAGTACTCAAGCGAAATCCATTTTTGAAACCAAAAATCAAAGAGAAGAGAAACTGAAAGCTCTTTTTGTTTTCTGATTTTTTAAGTAAAAAGAAAAAGACACTGAAGAAGCGTGCAATTTTTATATATGAAATAACTAGGAAAATCAGAAGAAGAAGAATATCGAAAATCAAAAGCAAAAATCCTAGAACCTTTCGTTGCCCCCTTTCTTTCCGAATATCCCCTATATGTGAACATCCCCTTGTGTCAGGCAAACACCTGATGAATGAAGGGATGTGATCAATTAAAATTGATCCCACGCTCTTCGTTCATCCAAAACATGCCTTCTAGAGGCTTCAATCACATGAGAGACGGGGATGAAAGAATGGGGAATATTCAGGTCGTTATGTGTTAGGCCATGTGGCAAAGAGAGAAGGAGATTACGTGCTTATATTTTTTCATTTCCATCTTAAATTCTTTGAATTTCTCAAAGCATTCAAACTTACGGTGCAAAAGATAAATGTATCCATATTTTGAGTAATCATATATGAAAGTCACAAAGTACTCAAAATCATTTCTTGGTTGTATATTCATAGGACCACACAAATCAGAATGAATTAATTCTAACTTATCACTGGCTCTATTTCCTTTGAGGGGAAATGTCCCTTGGTCATTTTTCCTTCTAAACAGGATTCGCATGTTGGTAGTGCCACCACTTTCAATAAACTCAAAGGTCCATCTGAAACAATCTCGAAATCCTATTGATTTATATGACCTAGACGTAAGTGCCACAATTAAGTTTGGCTCAATTCAGAAATACAGTTTCTTTTATGTGACAAATTAATGTTATTTAATTCTTTTGGTTGTAGCACACGAAGAGATATATCACGAATAAAAAGGCCATGCACTCTAGCAGCAGTGTAGATAAAACGTTTATTAAACTTAATAACATTAGAGTTATTAGCAAAATAAATTTTATAACCAGCATTCATTATTTTTGAAACCGAAATCAATTCCTTCTAATAGAAGGTACATAGAGAACATCCTTTAAAACTAAAACTCTATCAGTACTAAAATGAAACTCTAATATCTCCTAATACTAAAGCTGGTGTTGGCTTGCAATTGGCTTGAAAAACGCAAACTTCATTCTCACTTAGCCGCAACATTTCCTAAAACCCCTGCAAAGTAGTGCAAATATGATTAGTGGTTCCTGAATCTACACCAAAACATGACAGAGACAGCCGCTAAACAAGTTTCAACGATATTTAAATTTGAATTACCTTGCTTATTCAACTTTGCCAGATAGGCAGGGCATTATTTTTTGTGATGCCCAGGTTGCTTGCAGTGATATCACTTTCCTTTTGGCTTTTTCACACCAACAGCTGCACCTCCAGGTGCCAAAACCTTGTGAGCCTTCTTCTTTTTCTTATCGCCTCTCAGCTTAGAAACCGAAGCTTTCTCAACTTTCATTTCCACAATCGGAGCTTGTTGTTTGATAATGAATTATGCCGCTTGCAGCTCATTCAATAATTTTGCTAGTGACAAATTCATTTTATTCATATTATGGTTCAATCAAATATGTTGAAAACTGTCAGGAAGAGTCTGCACGACCATCTCAACTTGAGATTCCTTATCAGTCAGTGCTTCAAGGACCTCCAGTTCATTCAGTAGACCCATCATCTTCAGAACACGGTCCCTAATTGATGATCCTTCAGCCATCTTGGTATTCAAAAGGGCTTTCATGGCTGTCTTCTTAGCTGCACAATTTTGCTCACCAAACATCTCTTTGTCTTTCGATAGACTGATTGATGTTGCAAAACATTTGCTATAGAGGCAAGAAAGTAACATCGTGTCATCTCATCAGCCTTAACCCATTTGTCATAGGCCTTAACTTGATCATCAGTAGCATCTTCATCACGTTTTTCTGGGCACTCCTCAGTTATTACAAATTTGTAACCTTCAGCAATTAGGACCATATCAAGGTTCCTTTTCCAGTCAACATAATTTGGTGGATATGGTTCCTTTTCCAGTCAACATAATTCGACCCTTCTAACTTGTTTTGGTTCAAAATTAAAGTAAGTGGGTTGAATGAAGACATGGTTAATCTGAGAGATATTCATATTAAATAGATCATTAGTTATTAAATAAGAAAAATAAATTCAAAATAACATATTACACATATAACCACGCTCATTGAATTAGATTCGATAGGGAAACTTAACTATTCATGCGAAATATGTGAGTTATGTCAGATATTCATCCCATAAATTAAAATATGACCAACTCAGATGGAGAGTAAACTGTCAATTTAAGATAGGTAAATATCATTTTTATAAACCCTAGTTTTATTGAATCAACATGTAACTTAGTTGGAAAGTTAATACAAGTTACCAAACAGCTAGAGACTAAACCACAATAATTATCTATAATGAATCTATCCGCTTGTGAAAGAAAACCTATGTCAACATATAAATTCATTATATTACTGTAAAACATGAATGAAAACCATATAGATTGAACCTACCACCATTGTTTTCGTAAAAAAATTCTTTTATTAAAAAAAATTCCAGAAAATAGAAAAATGGCCAAAACCCATCTAAATGACCCCGAATGCCCGAAAAAATTGAGGTTAATCGGAGTTCGACAGAATTTGAGAACTCCAAAATCATGACCAATTTGTGAAAACCAAGTTTTAGCGTTTTTAGGGTTCTAAATATTTTGACTCATTCATATCACATATAAGTATGTTAATCCATGATTTCAAAACTCAAATAGTATTTAAAACAGTCAGAGCTTTGAGAAAGCAACATTGTTTTCATAGAATAAACACAACAAACATGTATAATTAAACACTATGTTTTAATGTTACTCTATTCATGATGTATTACATTATCTAGTTAGGTGTAAGACTGCGTCTAATACCAATTATTAGAACATGCGGAGCAGACGCAAGCATAAAATACAGGTATCACAAACATGTAACCTAGACAACGATTGAATTAGGGAGATTAGAATTACTAACCTCTCGAAACTGCTGTACAAGTCCTTCACAGAGCAAGGATCCAGGGCTGCAGTCTTCTGCTATGCTCCAAGTAAAGCCTTGGACAAAAATATCTGTGTGAGCAAATATTACTACTCTGAAGAGTGAGTTATTAGGTGAAACTAGTCTTTTATTTGTAGTGGCCGAAATTGAGCAAACAACCAGCCCAAAATCGTGTAAGATTTTACTAGGGTAGTAGAATCCTACTCCCAAATAGAGAACTTTTTTCCCAAGTAACTTTCTACCCAAGTCTGTCAAGGTTTTACTTGGTATAGCAGGGACCACAGAAATAATAAGAGGCTACCAATTATAGTATTATTAATTCGAAATTCAGATGAATTAAATCTTACTATAATTAATCACAATTTACTCCACTAAAAAACTACAATTGAACTCCTCAATATGAATTTCGAAATTCACCAACACTTATTTTAACTCCCCATGTTAAAATTAAAAATACCGGTTCATTACATTAAATTACTTCAATTTAATCAACTTAAGCTATTTTATGTGACAGATACAAAATCCACCGGCCGGGTTTTCACATGAAAACTTATAAGCTTACATAAAGGGGTATTATCAAACTCAAGGTCGAGTTATGGATTCTGTCAACTAATTATTATTTCACAAATGCTATTTGTTATTGTCCAATCTATTAGGCATACACTAACTCTGAATAGAGTTGTACCTTTTGATAAATCGAAACAATAAACAAATCACATTGATCATAATAACTATATCAAGATTAGGTATGTGAGCTTATTTAATGAATCAGAGAAAATATTTTATATATTCAGTACAAAAATATCTTTTCTCTACTTGGTCCGTTCAATATACACTAAGTATACTAGCACAATAAGTTGGAGTAAAACCACTCCCATAATCAAGATAAATTATACTTTAATCTTGTGCTACAGTCATCAAGACATTTTCTCCAACAATATCTTCAATTGTACATAATTTATTAATTATGAGAACCGACAATTTAATCTTTTGTGCATGTGCTAAGACTTCATACACTAAATCGTCTATTAAGGACACACATGAAACAAATAATCTATTTAAAGTATTACTTTATTGAATTGAATAAATCAAATAAACAATTATTCCATAAAGAATAAAACATAATACTATAGCTAAATCGCATGGTTAATAGTATATCCCAACACAAGACGCGAATCTAACCATAACATTATTGATCATTACCAACTGATAATATATAACTATGTCGTACATGTAATGTAAGTGTTCGCATTGCTCCATGTTATCTGAGTTGTATGTTACCTGGATGACATGCAGTTTATTATTCTCCTCTCCGAGTGGATGTGCTAGGCGCGGGTGGATTTCAAGTGACCATGCTACGCGTAAGTAGGTTCCAAGTGCCCGTACTAAGCGCGAGTAGGTTCCAAGTTGTCGTGCTAGACGTGGGTAGGCTCCAAGTGGCCGTGTTGAGCGGGGGTATGTTCTAAGTGGTCCTTCTAGGCGCGGATAGGTTTCAAGTTATCGTGCTAGGTTTAGTAGGTTCCAAGTAGCTATGCTAAGCGAGGGTAGGTTCCAGGTGGCGTGCTAGGCGTCGATAGGTTTCAAGTGATCGTGCCAGGTGAGGGTGGTTTCCAAATGTCGTGCTAGGCGCGAGTAGGCTTGTCGTTGTGCTAGGCACGGGTAGTTTCCAAGTATAGCGCTAGGCATCGGGAGGTTCCAAGTTCATGTGCTACGCGCGGGGTAGGCTCTAAGTGGTCGTGCTTAGCGCGGGTAGGTTCCAAGTGGTCGTGCTAGGTGCGGGTAGGCTCCAACTGCTCGTGCTAGGCGCGGGTAGTTTTCAATTGGTCGTTCTATGCACGGGAATGTTCCAAGTTGTCATGCTAGGCGCGGATAATTTCCAAGTGACCGTGCTAGGTGCGGGTAGGTTTCAAGTGGATGTGCTAGGCGCGAGTAAGATCCAAGTGCTCGTGCTAGGCACGAGTAGTTTTTCAAATGGTCGTTCTAGGCGCGGGCAGGTTCCAAGTGGTCATGCTAGATGCGGGTAGGTTCCACATGGTCGTGCTAGGCGGGTAAGTTCCAAGTGGTCGTGTTAGGTGCAGGTAGGTTCGAAGTGCCATGCTAGGTGCGAATAGGTTCCAAGTATCGTGCTAGGCGGGGGTTGGTTCCAAGTGGTCGTGCTAGGCGTGGGTAGGTTCTAAGTGCCGGTGCTAGGCGCGGGTAGGCTTCAAGTGGCTGTGCTGAGCGCGGGTAGGTTCCAAGTGAGCGTGCTGGGCGTGGGTAGGTTCGAATTGACCGTGCTAGGCGTAGCTATTTTCTAAGTGGTCGTGCTAGGTGCAGGTAGATTCCAAGTGGTTGTGCTAGGCGCGCGGGTAGATTCCAAGTGTCGTGCTAAGTACGGATAAGCTTCAAGTGGCCGTGCTAGATGTGGGTAGGTTCCAAGTGGTCGTGCTACATGCGAGTATGCTCCAAGTTGTCATGCTGAGCGCTGGTAAGTTTCAAGTGTCAGTACTAGGCGCAAGTAGGCTTCAAGTTGCCGTGCCGAGCGCATATAGGTTCTAGATGGTCGTGTTGGGTGTGGGGTAGGTTCGAATTGGTCGTGCTAGGCGCAAGTAGTTTCCAAGTGGTCGTGCTAGGTGCGAGCTGGTTTCAAGTGGTCGTACTAGGCGCAAGTAGGTTCCAAGTATCGTGCTAGGCGTAGGTAGGTTCCAAGTGGCCGTGCTAGGGTTTGGTAGATTCCAAGTAGGCCTAATAATCCCCACAAGAGACGGTTGACCGAAAGATGCGAACCCAGCCATAACGTTATTGATCATTACCAACTAATATATATACTAAGTCGTACATATACGTCCACATTGCTTCATCTTGTATTGTCTAAGCTATATTTTACCAGTATGACGTGCAATTTATTATTCTCCTCAAAAAGTTCTGAGCATTTTTTTGCCACTGACTAATGATCAATTACACAACTGAACAAATATTCGACAACAGAGTGAACATACAAAGTCAAATTTAATTTCTCAATGCATTTTTAAACTACCATGATAATGGTGTTTCAAGGCAAATTTGGTTATCAATTTAGTTTGTGTGTGTAAGAGAGAGAGAGAGGGAGGGCCCTCGGGCCATCGACATCACACGCTCTACTAAAATAGATTTCGCGAAAAATCAGGTATATCCAATCTTGGTTGGCCTTTCACCCCCTAGCCACAAGTCATCCCCATATTTTGCCACATATGTTGGTTCGGTCCTCCATTTAGAGCTCTCTCCAACCTGCTCCTGGCTAGGTCGATCGGTTTCGGGTCAAAGGGAGCGAGCTCTTGTATGCGACATGTGAAGACAACATAGTTCACTTCGATGAATATTTAGTTTTTGTCTGTAAGGCACTGTTAATGGCGAGACAAAGTTTCAGCATGTGACGAGGTGGTTATGATAACCATAACTATTACTGAGATCACAGCTTTTGGACTTCCCAACTAGTGAATAGCACAAGATTATCAATATTGAGCAAACAAGAGGCTCAGAGTTCTTGACTGAAAAACTATGTTCTTAATAAGCCAGACTCTCCTGACTGTAACAGTTGAGCAAGTACGTCGTATCCTCAAAATTAACCAGCTCAAAAATGACTCATCTCTGTGGCCGGAGCTAAACAGCCAGAATAAAACTCCAGTATGAAAGCAAAAAGATGTTTAAGCTACCAGTATGAATGCTATTCTATTAACAATACATGGCTACTGTGATTTCAAAAGAAAGGCAAGATGGAAGCGCAAACTGTAGTACAGAAGCTTTAATAATAGCTTAAGTTCTGCTGGCAAAGGCAACAGCTTCTTCATGTGAAGAGCTGTAAAATGAGCTCAATTTAGTTGTAGCAAGTGCTTCTCCAAACAGTGATGCCCTAGTAGATTTTGTTATGTGCACTTCAACATAATCACCAATCTTTGGGTTTCGCTTCCCATTATTATCAACCTTATCTGGGATAGGCAGGTTAGTAAATGATACCCTATGGCCTCTGTCGCTCTTGCCAATTAACTCTGTGTCTGGGGCTCTCTTATTGGGCCCTTCAACTAACACAAGTTGGAGAGTGCCAATTTTAGAGTCATAGTTCTGACCTGTACTCCCACGAAAAGCCTCAATTAATTCTGTGAGCCTCCTTTGCTTGACATCATCAGGAACATCATCAACATATTTTCTGTGGGCATGTGTTTTCTCTCTCATGCTGTAAGCAAACATGTATGCCATATCATAACAAACAGCCTCTACGAGGCTTAGTGTGTCTTTGTGATCCTCTTCCGTTTCTCCACAGAAACCTGAAAGTAACGTGTCAAATTAAGAGCCAAAAAAGTCATTTTGTATAGCTCCCATGTAATGCCATCTGCCAATTAACTATGAAAAGTTTGTCCTCTCACGACATTCGAATAATTCAAGAACTCCTAGATCGATTTCTGAATGTGAGAAGTCAGGAAGCAGAAGTATTAGCTCGTCTAATGTAAATATAAAATACTGTAGCAACTCTTTGAATAGTCATATAATTTCTATATCTTAATCTAAGATAAATCGAGATGACAAAGCAAAGTCTCCCAGAAAAAGACTAGCATTCTTGAAAAAGTAATAAAGTAAAAAGAGGAAGTATCATAAAATAACTAGAAAACAAAGACACAAATATTTCCCGAAAACCTAAAGTAACAGACCATGTCCGTTTATAGCATATGTAGCATGCATGTTCAGCCTTAAGTGAGGTCCCAGTAATTAAGGAACACAATGGAATACAATCTTACCACATATGAAGTCACTGCTTATGCCCATGTCAGGTATTATATCCCTTATCTTCTTCACAAGATCTAAGTATGCTTCTCGAGTATATCCACGACGCATTCTTTCAAGCACTGCACTGCTGCCTGACTGTGCTGGCAGATGAATGCTTTTGCAGATATTGTACCTGTCCCGCATTACGTACAGCAAATCATCTGGAAAATCTTTAGGATGTGGGGAAGTGTATCTGAACCGCATTTCAGGAAATTCTGTCGCAAGTCTATCTAGGAGATCAGCAAAGCGTAGACCCACATGTTTTACTTTGCACATGCTGGAGAATCCATCACTAAGTTCCCAACTGACTGCTGGTTCAGCCGGATTTTCAACTCCAGATGTATCATTATAGCTATTTACATTTTGGCCAAGAAGCGTAACCTCTTTGACTCCCTCTTTCCAAAGTTCAGCGACCTCTTTCACAATTGATTCCACTGGGCGAGACCGTTCTCTCCCTCTAGTGAAGGGAACAATGCAGAATGAGCACATATTATTGCAGCCCCTCATCACAGATACAAATGCAGATATAGAATTTTTGGAGATGCGAACTGGATTAATATCCGCATAAGTTTCTTCAAGTGAAAGTAGAGTATTTATACCTTTTTGACCATAGTCCACCTCTTCCAACAGGCGTGGCAAGTCTCGATAAGCATCAGGTCCACAAACCACGTCAACCATCTTATCTGAATCCAATATTTTGTCCTTCAACCTCTCGGCCATACACCCCAGCACAACTACTTTGGGAGGATGTGTGGACTGTGACCTTCCAATCGCAACATTGCTCTTCCATTGTCTCTTAAGAAACCAAAAATAATTGAGCCTCTGCCAAACCTTATGTTCTGCATTGTCCCTTATAGCACAAGTATTTATAAATATTATCTCAGCATTCTCTGGGACTTCCACGCTTTCAGTGTATCCAGCATTTTTCATGATAGATAAAACAATCTCCATATCATTGACATTCATTTGGCATCCATAAGTTTCATGATAGATGCGACCTCTTGGCATAACATCAGATATCATCACAGGCCTACAGCAAAAGAAAGCCCAAATATCAGTTTTCGCTGATAAAATTAAGGTTGCTAATTTGGCACTGTCAATGAATATGAAGTTATAAATCTTCAAGTGAAACAAGAAAGTTGGAAACATAACAAATCATTATCATATAAAATTGCCGATAGATCAGACTTTAGTAGCTCTACCAACTAAAGTATTGAATTATCCCACTTTGAACAAAACAGAGCAATATATTTTAGAATTTTCAAGTCAAAACATTGTCAATAAATAGAATGTTTTAAATTTTCCTACAGTAGGACATAAAACTCTAGGTCTAGATAGTTTTGGATCAACTCTTGAACACTTTTCTGCTTCCCTTCAGTTTGAATAAATGGATATCCATGCAATTATTTGCTCAAATAGCTCCTAAAGTTTTTATGGAGCTTGATATATCAAAGAAAAGTGGCCACCAGATGACAGCACTGCGGACTTGACGGACAAGATGCACATTAGATGAAAATCTATATCGCGATTAAGGGCAAGATGATAAAGATGAATCCAGGACTTCTATAGGATCAGAAGCATCATTATGAGATGAGCTAACAGGTTATAGTGAGGCCCTTTAGGATGGATGAACGGGATTATCATACATATGTGCTGACTTCCAGAAATGTGAAACGTGTATAGCAATTATTAATTCCAAAATGCTACACACTATTATGGCAGTTAAGAACCTCAGAGGTACGCGTGAGGGCCTAAGCAAGAGTGGTGCCACTGTTGGTTCTCCTTATTGCAGCCAATGGACCAAGGGAGCATTCATATTAAGGATATAGTAGTTTTAGATGGTTTTTTTTTCTCTACAGCGGTACAACAAACGATTTGACTTCAGGTTTCCACCCAAACAAGGTTGAGCCTAACATCTCAAAGGCAACCTCTTCGTTCAATTAGGAGGGCAAATGTTCAGAAAACATCAAAGCACCTACTACCTTTGGGATAGAAACAACTTATGGAAGCTAGGCTGAAGTAGAGGCATGTAATTCCATGTAGTGTCTGGTTTGGTTGAAATTAAAAGGGGAGATGTCAGATGAATGGAAGTAAGGATAGAAAGACATTCACTTGGTCCACAAGGAAGTAAAATTGGAGTAGTTGGATACCTCATATGGTGCCTATTAAATTCTTCCAAAATTGAACGGAAAGGAATACGGATATCAGTTTTACCTATCTTCCAACTACACCAAACAATGGGAAGTAAATCGTCAATGCTTCACTGGAGGATAGTAAAAATCAGTCAAATTTCTCTTCCTTATCTTCCTCTCCCCTTCCTCCAATCAAACAGATTCTCAGAGGTTCAACGGGAACAACCATGCAAGACCTTTATCCCTCACAACATAAGGCTGCTTAAAGCATGCCACTCAGACTGTAGTGAACTATCAAACATAGAGCTATTAGGTTAACAAGGGTAGTCAACAACTCGCATCTGGCAAGTTGCATTCACGCCAATTCTCCCCCCCCCCCCCAAACACACACACAACCCCCAACCCCGAACACTGAACTATTATGACTTATGGCGCATGACAAATCAAACAAAATGGTTCTCAGAATTGATCTGCTTTCTCAAAAACACCGACCAAAAACCTTCACTTGCTGCAAGACTCCGAGAACTCAACGAAGCTTAAAAATTAGAGCAAACTGAAGCTCCAACGTCACAGGGTCCGCGACTTGGAAACAACCACAAAACTCATGTCTCGTACTAGTTTTTAACAACTTAGTGGACGCAATGGACCAACCTGACTATGTGAAATGTTAAAGATACCATGCTTATCAAATGATACTTGAATTCCACTCATACGTGACCTTAATATGTTTGCAATCCAAAACAAATGATTGCAATGCGACATAAGGCTTGTACTTAGATCTAATCATGAAAACGAGAAGCTAATCCAAGATTTTAAACCAGAGGGTACCGAGTACTTCTCTTAGAGACTTAGCATTAAAAAACATAACTTTTTTAAGAAATTGTTATAATATATCTATGGATTAAGCAGAGAACTTACTCGGACAGAACATCGGAAGCAGAAACAGTGGGAGCAGAAGCTTTGGGAATGAAGTGGTGGAGGCTTGGAATTTGGTCCTTGCTGGGTAAAGAAGAGCGAGATTGACAGTTGGAGAAGTTTCTGGAAATCGAGAATGTCGAGCTCCTTCGAAGTGCGACGTAAGTGCGGCGGTAGGAGGAGGATTGAAGTTGGAGAAGCTTCGACGAGAGGAATCTGACGTGGAAGGAAGAGTATTGTTTAGGGAATTTGATGCGGATTGCACAGTGAGGCTGGCTCAACATGGTCGATAGAGAAGATAGAGAAGACGCCATTTTTGGTGGTCGAGTTGGAGAGAGTGGTGTCTTTGTTGTGGTTGAATGAGTGTGGATAGGGCTACGAATGGCCACACCCGAACCGGCGAGCTGGGTTCGGCGGCTTTGGATGTGCAAAAACCAAACCGCTGATATTTCATTCGTTCTAATGGGGAAAATTGACAAAAATGATCACTTACGTTTGGGGTAATGTTTAAAATAACCTCTAAACTATATTTGTGAGTAGTTTCGGTTCTTTAAGTTTGTTAAAAATAAATATTTTCTATCGAAAACTTAATAATTTTTAGTTATTAAAAATTGCGACACCACCCTCAAGGGAGGCTGAGTTGGTTGAGCAGGATATCTTCCAAATAGGAGGTCGTAAGTTTGAAACACCCTGCATGCTTTCTCGGTCGAGCTCATTGCACGAGGCTTGCCTAGTGCGATTTATTTCTCAAGTGTGGTTTATCTCTACCGGATGCCATCTGCTGTCCCGGCCGGTGGACTATCTGAAGCCTTTGGCTTCAGAACTCTCTTCGGGAGAGTATTTGTTGAACAATGCCATGCACAACGCAACGGTGATATAGTCTTTATTTCCTTTGTTTCTTCTATCTTTTTTGTGGCATGGTTCTGAATTTGTATTTTTGTTTTGCAGGCCAACTTTCTTGCTTCCGAGGGCCTTCAAAGGCTGATTCAGGATAAGGAGGCACTTACCTCCAAGCGAAATCAACTTTTGGCCGAGCGAGACCAAACTGCTACTCGCCTCTCAGAATTAGAAGCACGAGCTATTGAGCCGTTGAGTTGGAGGCTCGATTGCAACAAAGCGAGCAAGAAGTGGTAACCGTTAGTTAGGAGGTCGCCCCGTTAAGGGCACAATTTGAAGAAACTAAGGCCATATGGGTTGAAGTCCATAATGTCATTCTTGCTGCATCCGATCGTTAGGCTGCCTCTGCTGAAAGATTGCGTAATTTGGAGGCAGCCTTGAACTCCAAAGCTAAAGAGCTTACTGCTGCCAAGGAGGAGTATGCCCGGTTAGAGGAGAAGCATAAGAGGACCATCGAGCATAATAGAGTTTTCATCTCCATTATCCGCGAGCTTGATGTCAGCCTCCGATCCACCAGATCTGCGGGGGATAACGTTTCTGCCGAGGTCGACCGACTTAAAGAAGAACTTCAGCACCGAGCGTCTTCCCTCATTGTTCAAAAAACATATGTTATGTATAGTATGAGGAGAAAACCTTGGAAGAAGCCAAAATCTGTGTCATTGACTTTGATGCCGAAATCACTAAGGCTCATGAGCTGGAGTTAACTGCAAAAAGGGGTCTTCCGGTCCGGCTTGATGCTACCGATTCTTCTGGTTCTGGTTTAGAGTTCTCGGGAACTGAAGAAGAAACAGAAGGCGGCGATGTTGAAGGCTAAAATGATGAAGGACAAGATATCGAACCGGCAGCTGATCTACCCACCTCTCCTGATGGCGTAGATGTTTCTCTTCCTCTGGGTTCCAGAGATTCAACAGCTTAGTTTTTGCTTTCTTTTCACACTTTTGTACTTGTGTTGTTAGGCACATTTATTGTGAATAGAAGTATCTTTTTGTTCGCGTAGTGTGCAAGTTTTTCTCTTTTGCGTCTGTTTTCGTTTAAGTGTTTGCGCAAGTTTTGTTCTTTGCGTCTTTTTTTGTTTAAGTGTTTGCGCAAGTTTTTCGCGCCGAGATATGCTAGGTTTGGTATATTTTTCCCTGGTAGCATTTGGATTCCAGGCATAAGTTCTTCCGAAATATACCTGATGTTTTATATTTCAATACCACACAAGATAGGGGAGGTGATTTGTGTGGTGACCAATTTTTTGCTTAAACTGATTATGGAAGGAACCTACTATTGCAGAAATAGTAAATGTGGAAAGTAAAGAACACAAGTATTTTACGTGGAAAACACCTGGCTCAAAAGGTGAAAAACTCACGACGTACTTTCTAGTAGGATTTTCCCAAACTCTCCACTAAAATCACTGAGCCAAAAGCTGCATTTACAAAAACTCTTTTGTAAACCAAGGACTAACTCTAATCATGTTGTAGCACACAGCCTCTAACTGTTGTGACAACTTCAAGTTAACTCTAACTTGAAAACTCTAAGTACCTATTACAATTGCCTCTAGATAAAGCTGAAAGGTACAATATGAAAACACCTTTTACAATTGAACTAGAATAAAAGACAGACTCTTGGAACTGGTTCTTCTATCTGGTTCATGTAGCTTCAGGTTTGCACACTTGAATCACACATGAACTATTTGCAAAATTGCCTTGCTATTTTGCTCTCAATTCACGTTTAACTTCTGCTTATGTGTGTTACCTGTAAAAGAGAACAACACTGGTATTTATAGAGTTAGTAAATAAAGATTAGCTAGAATTCTGATGCTACTCTTCCTTGATGGAAGAGTTGTAGTTGATCTCAACCTCTAACTCCTTCCCTTTCTTGAACCATATTCTCTTTGAGTAAGGAGTCCTTCTCCTTATCAATTATGAACTTTTCGGCCAGGATCAGGAGATATCAATTCTGTTAAGTTAGGTTTATCTCCTTCACGTGCATCCCACACGCTCAAGTTTGTTCGTATCTGTGCTCAACCGGGATGGACTTGGTTCATGTCTAAGTTCCTTTGTCAGTCTTCAAACTAACCTTTACTTGGGTCAACAAATTCTCCCTTTTTGATGATGACAAACTCTGTGCTTTTCTTACACTTAGGCCCTATTTAAACTCAGCTCAATATCAACACGATGTTAGAAACATTTTTATTTTTTATCACTTATCATCAAGGACCAGGTTCATTAGGTTATAAAGATCACTATTCAGAGTGTAAAGCACAATTTCTTTTCCCCCTTTTGGCATCATTGAAAATTTGCATAAAAATGTATGATTCCCAGATGTTAAAAATTACTCATGGCCACTAGGGCAACTGCAAATGCATTCATGGATTAATCATCAATAATCAACTACAAATTCAAACTATCAAGGAAATATAAACGGTCAATAAGAGCAAAAGCAGCAAACTTCGTTGATAGAGAATATGACTCTGCGATAATCCACAACAAGAAACAAAAACATTTAAAACATGAGCAACAAAAAGAAACATCCCGAATCTGGGCACTGAAAGGTCTAGGTAGGGCTAGGAAATTAAGGCTTGGAAGAACTGGGGGCTTGGGTTTTGGCTTGGAGAAGGCGCGTCATGTCTTGAAGAATTCCATCATTCTTCTCCCTTTCCTTTGTAAGCTCAGTTCTGATAGCATCTCTCTCAGATTATACCTCTACTAAACGAGTCTTCACCCTTGCTATCTCAGCATTCTTTGCCCCACTCTCCTGCACTAGGGCTCTGACCTTGCTGTTGACAGGTGTCTTTTTAGATGAACCAGGTTCATTGGAAATGGCATGGATCTCATAATCACAAGCAAGAAGAGTATTAATTCCAAAATGGTCTTTGCTTATGGCCATCTCCCAGTTCTTCGGTGGCACCTTACAATGAGCAAGAACAGTAGTGAGAATGAAGCCATAGGGAATGGCATGGGTTTTGGAGCCGTTGATAACCCTATTTAGAAGCTAAATTATAAACCCAGGCCAGTTGATCTGCCGCCCACTATCCAGACATTCCATCAAAACCAAGTCCATGTAGTTGGCAATGTGCCTTATTTCCTGCCTAGGTAGTACACACTTGTTGATGAATTCAAACAATACCTTGTGGGGTAGCTTCATTGCACTCTTGTAAACAACCTTGGGCTCACTTTCTTCTTCATTACTACAGAATTTCCTAGTGATGGCCAGGGCAGTAAGAAGAGAGTCCAGACTTGGACATTTATGCCTTGTATAATCATCATAACCTTCAGAGGGTGTACCAAGGATTTCACCCAGCTCTTTTGCATCAAAGGAAATTTGAACCCCTTTCACCAGGCTGGTCCATCCTTTACCTCAGCATTGGCCATGGATTCAACCATCTCATTCCTTTCCAGTCTTCCATCTAACTGAAGGACCATGTCTTTCTATCCCTGCACCTCAAGCTTCTTAAGTAGCAAGACCATTCCTTCCAGGGGCGAAGCCACAGTTATGTTAGGGTGGTCAATTGACCACCCTTTGTCGGAAAATTACATTGCGCATATAAGTAAAATATTCGGTTATAAAGGTACCTAACATATATTGAGCACCCTTTGTTGATTTTTTTTTTACTTATTTCAAATTTGAACACCCTTCAGAAAATTCCTGGCTTCGCCACTGATTCCTTCTTCCTCCAAGTCCTTCAAAAGTCTCCCCTTCAAGATAGTTCGTTTGCCAAACTTGGCCACCTTGTCTTTGTCATCATCGGACTCATCCTCCTCTTCACCACTCCATTCTCTTTCTTCAGTAATTTTCACTTGCTTGGCTTTCACTACAGACCTGGTCCGTCTAGCCAAGATAGAGGGCTCAGTAGACTTAGATACAGATGAATACTTCTTTGAGGAAGTCTTTGCTTTCTTGGGCTTAGGGGTCTGAACCTCCACCTCAACAGCTACCTGTTCACCTTGATGGACTGGGTCCATCTTATCCACATCAACAGCCTCAACAGGCTCTGCCACCTTTTCTTTCCCTTTTTCCATCATTTTCTTCTTGCTTTCATCTAAAGCTTTCTGCAACTCCTCCTCATTTTGCTTCAGTTGACTCCTTGTGGATCTTCCTTTTGGAGGAGGAATTTCAGTAGCTGCTTTCCTTTTCTTGTTGGCTCTTGTTGTCCCAGGGGTCGTTGTTTTAGGAGTGCTCTTCTTTTTGGGATTATAACTGTCACTTACCCTTTTCAGAAGATCCGCTAGGGTTTCTTCAACGGATGAACCAGGTTCATCTGTTTGCTTTCCAAGATTAACCAACCCTTCAGCGACTTCCCCTGATTCACTTCCCTCTGCGTGTTTGCTACTTTCTTCCACCTTTTCTGGCTTAGTTCCACGGATAGCCATCTTAACAGTTTCAGAGGTGGGTGAAGAATCAACCACTTCTTTCCCTAGTCCCCTCCCATCACTTTGTACACCCTCACTCTCTTTTTCTTTTTCTCTTTTATTTTTACCTCCTCTCCTTCTTGACTCAGATGTTTCCATATCCACCACAGACCCAACAAATATAAATTTATTTTCCAAATTTTCGGCCAAATCAGAGATGATCTCAATAGAAGGATTTTGCACAGATGTTACCTGTTTAGAATCGGAAGACCCAATTCCTTCCCCCTCAGTCGCCGACTTAAAAGATTCATCAGAATTTTGGGAGTTTTTGGCTTGACTAGCCTGTAACTGTGCATTTAATTTCCTTGATAGCACACCTGTAGCCCCAGTTTTTCGAGCAAGCATTTTGACTCACCTTCTGCTAGGTTGAGGGGTAGTGCTAGGTTGAGGAGTAGTGGAAGAAGAGGAGGGGGTAGGCGGAGGAGGTGTACCAAGGTTATCTTGAAGGTTAGTCATTTTTCTTAAATCTGTGAAGAAGAAGATGGGTAGGTTCAATTTTGAAAGAAGAGAGAAGAGAGAAATTTTGACAGTTTTTGGGAATTATGAGAGAGTAGCAGGGATGATGATGATGGATTTAAAGGAGGAGGCAATTTATACACAACGGCAGCTTTTAGCGGTCAAATAAAAGTCTAATCATCCTAAAATTTCAGTTTGAATAGTCAGGTAGGCTTCCCTAGAATCTAGGTGATTTAATACGATGAGGATTCTTGTTGAAACGGAACTGGTTCAAACTTAATTGGATAGGCTTTCGAAGATTTTGGACTTGGGTAGGACTCTGCTCATGATTTAAATATTAGTATTTCAAATTGTGCAGAGTGTAGAAAACATACCTCGCTATTTAGATGAACCATCATTGATGAACCAGGTTCTTTACTGAGAATCCTCTTGATGATGTCTCAATTTGCCAAAATAGAGAAAATTTCATTAGATACCAGTGAGTCATATTAACACATGTCACAGGAGTATGCTATTTACATTATGAGACTGAGCAAAAATTAATCTAGTTATTTACACAAGTTCCAGATTTTCTAACCAATTTTTTTTTCGTATTTTTTTCAATTATCCATTCTGATCTGGTCCATTAGGTGATCTTAATTATCCATAATTCTAACCCGTTCCTTTCAAAGTTCTCTCTACTCAGTGCTTTTGTAAAGATGTCAGCAATCTGCTTATCAGTAGCACAAAACTCTACAGTGATCAAGCCTTTCTCATAGTTGTCCCTAAAAAAATGGTGCCTAACATCTATGTGCTTAGTTCTCTTATGATGAACCGGGTTCTTTGTTATACTCATAGCACTAGTGTTATCATAAAAGATAGGGATGCAACCAACATCAATTCCAAAATCCATTATTGTTTGATCCACAGCAATTGAGCACAACATGAAGCGGCAACAACATACTCAGCTTCAACAGTAGATAAGGCCACTGAATTTTGCTTTTTAGTAGCCCATGACACAAGACATGAACCAAGAAAGTGTGCCATACCCGAGGTGCTCTTCCTGTATACAAGGAAACCTGTATAATCATCGTCAGCATATCCCACAAGGTTAAAATTACTACCTTTTGGGTACCAAAGGCAAAGGTCAGTGGTGCCTTTCAAGTATCTCAATATTCTCTTGACAGCAGTTCATGTGGGATTCCTTTGGATTTGCTTAAAATCGAGCACAAAGCCCTACGCTAAAAACATGTCAGGTCTGGTAGCAGTAAGATACAAAAGTGAACCAATCATTCCCCTATACAACTTCTGATCAACAGATGAACCAGGTTCATCTATATCCAATTTTGTGGTTGTTGCAATAGGAGTATCGATTTCCTTCGATTCTTCCATTTTAAACTTTTTAAGCAATTCTTTTACATATTTCTGCTGATAGATCATAGTTCCATTTGAGTTTTATTTAATTTGTAAGCCTAAAAAGAAATTAAGCTCACCCATCATACTCATTTCAAATTCATTCCCCATTAGTTTAGCAAATTCCTTACTTAGTTTTTCAGTAGTTGCTCCAAAAATTATGTCATCAGCATATATCTGTACTACTAGAAGATCTTTACCTTTTTCCTTCAAGAATAGAGTGTTATCAATTTTACCTCTCTTGTAACCATGTTCAAGCAGAAATTTTGATAATCTCTAGGAGCCTGCTTGAGTCCATGGAGTGCCTTGTCAAGTCTGTATACATGATTAGGACACTCCTTGCTTTCAAACCCTGGAGGTTTCTTGACAAACACTTCTTCCTTTAAATAGTCATTGAGGAAGGCACTCTTGACGTCCATCCGGTGAAGAGTAAATTTCATGTACGCAGCAAAGGCTATGAGGAGTCTTATTGCTTTCAACCTTGCAACTGGAGCAAAGGTCTCATCATAGTCTATGCCCTCCTCTTGGCTATATCCTTGAACCACCAATCTTGCCTTGTTCCTTGTAACGGTTCCATCTTCTTCAAGTTTGTTTCTGAAGACCCATTTTGTGCCAATTACTGATCTTTCTTGGGTCTTGGAACAAGATGCCAAACTTGACTCCTTTCAAACTGGTTGAGTTCATCTTGCATTGCAGTTACCCAGTCTGCATCCTGCAAAGCCTCAACAACATTTTTAGGTTCAATAAGAGATAAAAAAGCATCAAAAGCATGAAGATTCTTTAATGAAGATCTAGTTTTAATTCCAGAGGTTGGATCGGTAATTATGTTCTCAATGGGATGAGAACATTGGTACTTGTAAGGTTTCACAACCAACTGGTTTCCGCTTAATGTTTCTCCCATGTTTTGTTGCTGAGGAACAGGCTCATGGGCAGGTTCCATTGAGATATTAGATTCAGTTCCTCTTTGTTCAGTTCCCCCTGTCAGGTTGCCTTGGATAGAAGAACCTGTTCCATCACCTGTTCCTTCTTCTGGTGCAGCTTCAGCCTGGGCTGTGATTTCATTCAAACTTGTTACCAGCCCAATAGCTTCATCTTCATGTTCCGTCTCTCAGAAAGAATGTTAGTTTCATCAAAAACCACATGTACACTTTCTTCTACACATATAGTTCTTTTGTTGTACACTTTATAAGCTTTGCTATGTGAAGAATATCCCAAGAATACTCTCTCATCACTTTTGGGATCAAACTTACCTAGGGAGTCTTTTCCATTATTGCGCACAAAGCACTTGCATCCAAACGCCCTAAGATGGGATATATTTGGTTTTCTCCATTTAAGTAACTCATAGGGAGTCTTCTCTACAAGAGGTCTAGTCATGCACCTATTAATGATGTAACATGCAGTATTTACAGCTTCTGCCCAGAAACTATGAAGCAGTTTACTAGAAACAAACATAGTCCTAGACATATCTTCAAGTGTCATATTCTTTCTTTCAACTACTCCATTTTGTTGTGGAGTCCTAGGAGCAGAAAAATTATGATCTATGCCATGCACATCACAAAATTCAGCAAACTTAGTATTTTCAAATTCAGTTCCATGATCAGACCTAATTGATACAAGTTGATTACCTAGTTGTTTCTGAGTTTTTCTAACAAAAGAAGTAAACATGTCAAATTCTTCATCTGTAGATGTTAAAAGTAATGTCCAGGTAAACCTAGAGTAATCATCAACAAGAACCATCACATATCTTTTACCACCTCTGCTTAAAGTTCTCATTGGACCACAGAGATCCATATGAACCAGTTCCATCGATCTGGTTGTGCTTACCACTTTCTTGCATTTAAAAGAGGATCTTACGTGCTTTTCCCTTGCACAAGTCTCACAAACTTTGTCTTCTTTAAACTTGATGTTAGGAAGCCCTATCACCAAGTCCTTGGAGACTAATTTATTGAGTTGACTCAGACTTGCATGTCCAAGTCTCTTGTGCCAAAGGAGGGGATCGTTGTCCAACACACTTAAGCAAGTGAGTTTATTTACTAAAAAAGTGGACAGATCTACAATGTATATACTGTTTACTCTTTTTCCCTGCAACAATCTTGTCAGTGGTAAGATTTATCACAAAACATTTGGTAGAGGTAAATGCTACCATGTTATCTCTGTCACATAGTTGTGATACACTAATTAGGTTGTATTTCAAGCCATCTATCAAGTAGACAAAGGAGTGTGAGTCTGTCTTACCTACCTTTCCAACCCCAATGATCTCACCCTTTGAGGTCCTCAAGTGAAAGAAACTGGTTCTTGCTCCCCGTCATATGCTTTGAGCAGCCACTATCCATGTACCGTATTTGACTGCTCCCCTTCACTTGGACCTGCAAAAGGAAATCAGGGGTTAGTCCTAGGAACCCAAACTAGTTTGGGTCCCTTTCTATAGGCAAAAGGGTGAATTAGATTCTTTTTAGCCCATCCTGGCAGCCCATTTTTCCCTTGAACAAATGTTTTGTTCTTTTGACTAGCCTTTTCTTTTGCAGTACATTCACTTTTGTAGTGACCAGTCTCAGTGTGTGCAGATTTTGTTCTCAGGAAGTGTGATGTACTTGCTTTTAGGATCCCACTTAGGTGCAGTGGTCCCATAGACAAGTCCTCTCTTATTCCTACTATGGTGTTCTTGTAGCAATGAAAGTGCATCAGAGGACCTATTCCATTTACAGGTTCTATCTAGCTCGTGCTTAACCTTGCTTAGATCCTCCGTTAGGACTCTTATCTCCTCATCTCTTTTGTACAACTCATCTTTCATTTTTCCTAGATTTTCTTCTAAAGTGAGATATGTGTGATCAGCTTTCTTTATACCCGTTCCTAATTTCAGTTCTAAATTTTCAGATCTAATCTCTAGCACATTGGTGTCAAGTTCAAGAACCTGGTTCTTTAACTTAGCATTTTTACTATCACTTTCACTAGCCCTAAGTTCCAGATTTTTGCACTTAGCTTTCAAAATCACACATTCCTTAGACAACTGTTCCTTTTCATTATTTATGACCTCAGATTCATCAATGAAATCTAGAAGTAACTCAGATAGACTTTCTTTAGACAAAAACTTAATCTGTCTTTGAGATGGATTGCATTTACCTTAGATTCCTCATCAGATTCTCCAACGACCATAAGTGCTTGTTCATCTCCATCTTCATCCTATGAATCCTCATCTGAGCTTTCTCCCCAGGAAGCAACCATAGCCTTTGTTGATCCTTTGTTCTTCTTGGGATGAACCTGATCCTTCTTCCTGATTCTTCATTCAGCCCTTTCCTTCTTCCATTCAATTTCTCACTAAGGACAGTTTTTGATGTGGTGATCAGTCTTACCACACTTGTACCAGGCCTCGTTGGTCTGTTTTCAGGAACCCTTGGTTTGTTGTAGCTTGCACCTCTTGAGGAACCCTTTTCTCTCATTAGATACTTCTTGAAGTCCTTTGTGATTATAGCCATTTCATCCTCTTCTAGATCAGCACCTTCGGTGATTCTGAGGGACAGGCTCCTTTCCTTCTTGGGTGCATCCATCTTCATGGTTTGCCTTCTAAGTTCATAGGCAGTGAGATTTCTAATTAGCTCGTCCAACTTAAGAGTGACAGTGTTCTTTGATTCCTGAATTGCAGTGATTTTGCTTTCTCAAATGACTGGCAGAACCCTTGTCAAAATTTTCTCAACTTTGTCTTCTTCAAGAATAACCCTTCCAAGAGACTTAAGTTCATTTGTTAGTGTGGTGAACCTTGTATACATCTCTTGGATGGTTTCGCCTTCCTTCATGGTGAAATTCTCATATTAAGAATACAACAGTGTTCCTCTTGACCTCTTCACTTGAGGAGTTCCTTCATGAGCCACTTTCAGAGTGTCCCATATTTCCTTAGCAGTGGTATAGCTTTGAATTTTACTATACTCGTCTGGACCAAGTCCACACACAAGCCATTTCTTGGCCTCAGCATTCTTTTCCATTTCCTCAAGTCCTCAGCATTGCAGTCAGCTCTTGTTTTTGGCACATCTACTCCTTCAGCATTCTTCTTTATGGTAGCCAGGGGACCATCAGTGACAATGTCCCATAGCTCATAGTTTTCTCCGATGATGTGATCTCTCACCCTGTTTTTCCACCAAGAGTAGTACTGGCCATTAAAGAGCGGAGGCCTAGCAGTGGATTGCCCTTCCTAGTTTCTAGGTGGTGCACCCATCTTGATATGTTCCTAAGGTGTTAGCCTTTTCAAGGATAACTTGCTTTGATACGAATTGATGTTTCATACTTTAATACCATACAAGAGGGGGGGGGGGGTGATTTCTGTGGTGACCAATTTTTTGCTTAAACTGATTATGGAAGGACCTGATTCTTCTAAGTGTTCCATAACCTACAATTGCAGAAATAGTAAATGCGAAAAGTAAAGAACACAAGTATTTTACGTGGAAAACACCTGGTTCAAAAGGTGAAAAAACCACGACCTACTTTTTAGTAGGATTTGTTGACACCCAATTTTTCCCTATATTTTTATATATGCAAAATACTTTCAAAATAGCATGTACATGCATATATATAAGCATGCCACAAAGTTTTGGTATTTTTCCTTTATTTTTTTAAGATTTAAAAACCAATTTATTGTCTATTTTAATACTACAAAATTCAATAATTATTCCCAAACTAGCATTTTTTAGTGAATAATTTATTTCATTCTCATATTTACCCTAAGATATAATTGGGATAATTTTTGTATATTTTTATACATTTATTTGGTATTTTTTAAGCTAATTGCATATAATTGTAATTACAGCCTATTTTACGATTAACAACATTCTATAATTATAAAATCACTTTTAGTATTTTTACATTAATATTTATATGTTATTAATTGGTCAAGTACCTTTAATTTATTTTCAAGTCATTTTTTCTACTATTTTTATAAATTAAAAAGGGGAAAATGGGCTATTTAAATGACAGCCCTTTTTGTATTTTAATTTTAGCCCAAACTGGACCCCCAATCACACCCTAATCAAATGACCCAATTCTATTGTAACCCGACCCATACCCTTTCCTATCATACCCAAACCCGATCCCCATTTAACCCATTTAATCCCAGCCATTGATCTTTTAGATCAACGGCTCCCCTCATCCCTTTCCTTTTTTAATTCAAACGACCCCTTACCCTACCTCATTTATCCTCAGCCGCCGCCTATGAAACCCTCCACTCTCTCAAATTCTTTCAAGGATTCTCAAACCCTAGCCACCTCTTGTCGTCTCAGACCAGAGATCCACCGGAATCTATGGCCACCAAAGCCATGGGGATCTCACGCCCACCCCCTAGTGCTCTTATGCACCGGTTTTCTAAAGATTCAAGGCCTGACCTTGAAGATCTATACCCAGATCTCCTTCGATTCAGGGTTCCATGGTCGTCCCCGGCTCTTCTCCGGCATATCGTGGACGTTCGAGCCTGAGTCTAACTTCTCCGGCTTAGATCCACGAGTTTTCCAGGCCTTTCTCACTTCTAGGTTTCTTCTGAAACCCCAACCTTTCGAGGTTCTTCTGATTTCTCTAGATCTGTCCTAGATCTGTGTTTATCTTGGGGTCTCAAACGTTTTCTCAAAAGTTTCTTTCAAAACTTGATTTTTAACCTTTTCATCTTCCCCGATTTAGGGTTTCTTTAATCTTTTTAACATGCTCGACTGTGATTCTTATATGTTTCTTCTACTATGTTTCTTCTATGATCCTTATGTGCTTCTTCTACTGTGTTTCTTCTACCTTGTTCTTACGAGTTCTTCAACTGTATTTTTTGCATGATTGTTCTTTATTATGTTTTTCTTCTACTGGGAAATACGTGTTCCTTATCTGCACTTATTCCGTTAATATTTTCCTTTTGCTTGACTTACTTGTCTTCATCTCTAGAATCGATTAATGGTAAAAAACCCTAGATTCACTCGAGTTTTGAGATTATGTGTTATGTGATTTGTTTTTTTCTTATCTCTGCACGTGTTGATTTCAAAACCCTAGTCTCTTTGGACCTATTTGAGTTCCTGAAGTTGTTTCCTCTACTGTTCGACTGAGTTTCAAAATTTTTGTGTGGCTTAATTGCTTTATTAAAGGAAGTCTTTGATACTGATTTGATTTTAATATGACACATATTCCTCCAATTATGTCTGAATTACAGTCCTTACCTTATTTCTGCATGTTTCTCACACTATAAATACCTGCTCTTTTATTAACACCCAACACAACAAAAAACACGAACACTGGTGTCTTTTCTGCGCTCACACTCACACACAAAGTATTCTCTCTTGCTGTTTGTGCTGTGGCTTCTTTGCATGACTTTTGCTCTCTTTTGCTTGTCTCTTTCTGAAACTGGTATGCCTTTATTTAAACTTTTGCCTCATCCCTATGTGTTTATTCTGTAGTCTCATTCTTTTGTGTGGTTTGCTGTTCATACTTCGTAACTTATGCTAAGTATTTTTCTTTTCTTTGCTTCTGTTCTCATATGAATCCCTACCCCTAATCCCCTTTATGTGTCGAGTTGAAACCTTGGCCTGACAGTATCCCAATTACTGCCCAGGCCATGGTTTGACCTTCAATAGGTCCTGACTCTCCTTTGTTTGGCTAGTGGGCTGGTCAGGGGTGTGCTAACATTCTATGTTGCTGGGCATGACCACCAGCCTGCCTTAGCATCCCTTAATCCCCTCTATTGCACTTACACTTGTTCCTAGATTCTAAGTTTTGCCCCCCTCCAATGAGCCTTGCCTTGGGACCTTGAGTTCCCTTTGAACTTGGACATTGGAGGGCTGGCCCATCCACACCGCACTTTAATTCAGTTCTGTAATGATATCTGGGTGTAAGCATTGCCTGGAGTTCTTGAAACTCCTTGGAACATGATCCCGGCAGTTGGCTCATCTCATATTGTTAGACCTTGGGTCTAAATTAGGTTCCTTGGATGCAGCTTAAAAGCTCTGATGTAATTTTATTTTCTGTTTGATTCATTTGGTCTGTAATAAATTTTGTAATAACTTATGGGGTTTTAGTAAAAAGGGGAGGGCTATCTGTGTATGCATAAGGGTAGATATCCTTCCTATAGGAGTTTTTTTCTTTGAATTTCTGCACTTTCATCTATAGAAATCATGCTCACACGAATTCTGCACTTTCATATGTAGAAACCATGCTCATAGAAATTCTGCACTTTCACATATAGAAATCATGCTTATCTCAGCACTTTCATCTATAGAAATCATGCTCATAAGAACTCTGCATATCATATAAATATCCTGCTCATAAGAACTCCGCATGTAGGAACCATGTCTTTAAGATTTTGCATATTTGCATCCATCATTAGGCAAACAGTTGTAGGTCAAAATAATAATCAATTGCATCCTAGATACCATGCTCGTAGGATTTTCTGCACTCTTGCTACGCCTGTAAAAAATGTTTAAAATTAACAACGCTAGAAAGCATGCCTATAGGAACTATTAACCCAATCTGAATCACTCGCTTTAAGATTAGTTCGTCAGTAGTAACCAAATGCAGAACTCGTATCATTCTGTTAAAACCGGCAACTTTCAGTAATCAGTTCACTTCCTTATTCCTGAAACCTGTAGATACCATCACTTAGGGAAACAAGTAGTTAATTAATTGCACCAGTCTTCGATAAGTTGTAGCCAGGCGAGCCTAATGCGAACTTCTTGTCTAAAAATATATAATGAACCAACCTGCCTAACGTTAAGCATAATTTGGACCTAATCAGTATGTGTATGACGTGCTAAACTACATGATTTCTGTGATTAAAGGAGGTTTGTCTGAGCCTTAATTGCTTTTGTGCTCCCATAACTGTCTTATGTGTTTTGCCCGACGCCTTAGTATTTTAACCTTTTGAACCTCTGAAAAGCCAAGCTCCCTCCCTTTAGGATTAGTGGTCTTAAAGCCTCCAGGACTGATAGGTGGGACGGGTAATAGCACGCTGTAGGTAACGACACCATTTCGCGCTTAATACCTTATCGGGGTGGGGAGGGTAGACATGGAGATGATGATCACACGATAACACTACGCATACGATTGGTTACCGGTGTTGTGTGGATGATCCATGTGATTTATAAACCTAGGACCCCTTGCCCTGTGTTACTTTTTTTAATATCAACAAATTCTATCTTTTCAATCACCCAAAACTCCCCTTTATTTTTTGTTACTGCATTATCCCTTTTCCTTCTTTGTTTATAAGTTCCAACATGCTTGTTAGCAACCCTTATGTGTAAATTTATTTGTATACTTGTTTATATTAAAGTCACAACATAGCATGGCCGGGAACCACACTAGTGGATCTTGAGGGGTGCCTAACACCTTCCCCTCGAGATTATTTCTAGCCCTTACCCGAACTCTGGTTTTCCAATTCAAAACCCTTCTTAGTGTCCTAATGCACTCAATCATTAGGTGGCGACTCTTCAATTCCAAAAACCCAATTCCCAAACGGGAATAGAGTTGTCTTCTCGAATGTCGTAAACCCGATTTCGCGAGAAAAACGAGGGCGTCGACAGCATGACGACTCTGCTGGGGAATCATTTGGCTTTTACCACTCCATGTTGTATGTGACTTTATTGTCTNTTTAAGCTAATTGCATATAATTGTAATTATAGCCTATTTTACGATTAAAAACATTCTATAATTATAAAATCACTTTTAGTATTTTTACATTAATATTTATATGTTATTAATTGGTCCAGTACCTTTAATTTATTTTCAAGTCATTTTTTACTATTTTTATAAATTAAAAGGGGAAAATTGGCTATTTAAATGACAGCCCTTTTGTATTTCAATTTTAGCCCAAATTTGACCCCCAATCACACCCTAATCAAACGACCCAATTTTATTATAACCCGACCCATACCCTTTCTATCATACCCGAACCCGGTCCCAATTTAACCCATTTAATCCCAGCCATTGATCTTTTAGATCAACGGCTCCCCTCATCCCTTTTCTTTTTTAATTCAAAGGACCCCTTACCCTACCTCATTTTCTCCTCAGCCGCCGCCTCTGAAACCCTCCACTCTCTCAAACTCTCTCAAGGGTTCTCAAACCCTAGCCGCCTCTTGCCGTCTCAGACCAGAGATCCACCGGAATCTATGGCCACCAAAGCTATGGGGATCTCACACCCACCTCCTGGTGCTCTTATACACCGGTTTTCTGAAGATTCAAGGCCTGAACTTGAAGATCTCTACCCAGATCTCCTTCGATTCAGAGTTCCATGGTCGTCTCCGGCTTTACTCCGGCATATCGTGGACGTTCGAGCCTGAGTCTAACTTCTCCGGCTTAGATCCACGAGTTTTCCAGGCCTTTCTCACTTCTAGGTTTCTTCTGAAACCCTAACCTTTCGAGGTTCTCCTGATTTCTCTAGATCTGTCCTAGATCTGTGTTTATCTAGGGGTCTCAAACGTTTTCTCAAAAGTTTCTTTCAAAATTTGCTTTTTAACCTTTTCATCTTCCCCGATTAAGGGTTTCTTTGATCTTTTAACATGCTCCACTGTGATACTATGTTGCTTCTACTATGTTTCTTCTATGATCCTTATGTGCTTCTTCTACTATGTTTCTTCTACCTTGTTCTTACGAGTTCTTCTACTGTATTTTTTGCATGATTGTTCTTTATTATGTTATTCATGAGTTTCTTCTACTGGGAAATACGTGTCCCTTTATGATTTCTGCTCTTATTCCGTTAATATTTATGCTTGACTTACTTGTCTTCATCTCTAGACTCGATTAATGGTAAAAACCCTAGAATTTGGGGTTCATTCGAGTTTTGAGGTTATTTGTTATGTGATTTGTTTGTTTATTATCTCTGAACGTGTTGATTTCAAAACCCTAGTCTCTTTGGACCTATTTTGAGTTCCTGAAGTTGCTTCCTCTACTATTCGACTGAGTTTCGAGATCATTGTGTCAACTTTGTTTCTTCATACGATTCCGACCTCTTTACTTGATCTTTCGCATGCTATCTGGTATTCCCTCTTCTCTGAGATGACTACCAGGTTCCTATGGTCCTTTACTCACTGATTTTCTTTGATTGCATGACACTCTTCTTTGTCTTCAATCCAGCCTCGCATGCTTAATGTTTATGCACTCTTTATAGGTCAAATTTCCCTCTCAAAATAACCTTGATTGTGGACTGATTTCAAATCTCTTTGTGTAATTCTGATTGCACTCTTGAATTGATTCTTTCCTTTATTGTTTTGATTTCCTTTGTTTCTTGGACTTGTTGAAATATTTTCCTTTCGACCCTGCCTTTCTACTTAAGTTGATTTGATTCCATTACCTTAATTACATTAGTATGGGATTCTTACAGACCTTTCCTTAATTAAGGTCTAATGAACTTAACCCTTAATACATGTGGTATACTCGTACTGTGCTAAAAATATTTCCTTATTTGTCATGTCCAGCCTGCGTGATTTCATTCCTTATTTAACACTTGCATGCTACCGTTTGGTTTAATTGCCTTATTAAAGGAAATCTTTGATACTGATTTGATTTTAATAAGACACATATTCCTCCAATTATGTCTGTATTACAGTCCTTACCTTATTTCTGCATGTTTCTCACACTATAAATACCTGCTCTTTTATTAACACCTGACACAAAAAAAAATAAGAAAAAACACTGGAGTCTTTTCTGAACTCACACTCACACACAAAGTATTCTCTCTTGCTGTTTGTGAGTGGCTTCTTTGCAAGACTTCTGCTCTCTTTTGCTTGTCTCTTTCTGAAAGTGGTACGCCTTTATTTAAACTTTTGCCTCATCCCTATGTGTTTATTCTATAGTCTCATTCTTTTGTGTGGTTTGCTGTTCATGCTTCGTAACTTGTGCTAAGTATTTTTCCTTTCTTTGCTTCTGTTCTCATATGAATCCCTACCCCTAATCCCCTTTATGTGTTAAGTTGAAACCTTGGCCTGACAGTATCCGAATTACTGCACAGACCATGGTTTGACCTTCAATAGGTTCTGACTCTCCAATGTTTGGCTAGTGGGATGGTCAGGGGTGTGACAGCATTCTATGTTGCTGGGCATGACCACCAGCCTGCCTTGGCATCCCTTAATTCCCTCTATTGCACTTACACTTGTTCCTAGATTCTAAGTTCTGCACCCCCTCCAATGAGCCTTGCCTTCGGACCTTGAGTTCCCTCTGAACTTGGACATTGGAGGGCTGGCCCTTCCACACTGCACTTTAATTCAGTTCTATAATGATATCTGGGTGTAAGCATTGCCTGGAGTTCTTGAAACTCCTTGGAACTTTGACACATTCCAGATAAGGAAAAGGCCTTGGAACTTGATCCCGGCAGTTGGCTCATATCATGCTGTTAGACCTTGGGTCTGAATTAGGCTCCTTGGATGCAGCTTAAAAGCTTTGATGTAATTTTATTTTTCTGTTTGATTCATTCGGTCTGTAATAAATTTTGTAATAACTTATGGGGTTTTAGTAAAAAGGGGAGGGTTATCTATGTATGCATAAGAGTAGATATACTGCCAATAGGAGTTTTTCTTTGAATTTCTGCACTTTCACATATAGAGATCATGCTTATTTCTGCACTTTCATCTATAGAAATCATGCTCACAGGAATTCTGCACTTTCATATGTAGAAACCATGCTCATAGGAATTCTGCACTTTCATATGTAGAAACGATGCTCATAGGAATCCTGCACTTTCATATATATAGAAATCATGCTCATAAGAACTCTGCATATCATATAGATATCCTGCTCATAAGAATTCCGCATGTTGGAACCATGTCTTTAAGATTCTGCGCATTTGTATCTATCATTAGGCAAACAGTTATAGGTCAAAATAATAATCTATTGCATCCTAGATACCATGCTCGTAGGATTTTCTACACTCTTGCCACGCCTGTAAAAAGTGTGTAAAATTAACAACGCTAGAAAGCATGCCTATAGGAACTATCAACCCAATCTGAATCACTCGTTTTTAAGATTAGTCCGTCAGTAGTAACCAAATGCAGAACTCGTATCATTCTGTTAAAACTGGCAACTTTCAGTAATCAGTTCACTTCCTTATTCTTGAAACCAGTAGATGCCATCACCTAGGCAAACAAGTAAGTAGTTAATTAATTGCACCAGTCTTCAATTAGTTATAGCCAGGCGAGCCTAATGCGAACTTCTTGTCTAAAAATATGTAATGAACCTGCCTGCCTAACGTTAAGCATAATTTGGACCTAATCAGTATATGTAAGACGTGCTAAACTACATGATTTCTGTGATTAAAGGAGGTTTGTTTGAGCCTTAATTGCTTTTGTGCTCCCATAACTGTCTTATGTGTATGCCTGACGCCTTAGTATTTTAACCTTTTGAACCTCTGAAAATCCAAGCTCCCTCCCTTTAGGATTAGTGGTCCTAAAGCCTCCAAGACTGATAGGTAGGACAGGTAATAGCACGCTGTAGGTAACGACACCATTTCGCGCTTAATACCTTATCGGGGTGGGAAGGGTAGACATAGAGATGATGATCACACGATAACACTACGCGTACGATTTGTATGGATGATCCATGTGATTTATAAACCTAGAACCCCTTGCCCTATGCTACTTTATTTAATATCAATAAATTCTGTCTTTTCAATTACCAAAAACTCCCCTTTACTTTTTTTTTACTGCATTATCCCTTTTCCTTCTTTGTTTATAAATTCCAACATGCTTGTTAGCAACCCTTATGTGTAAATTTATTTGCATACTTGTTTATATTAAAGTCACAACATAGCATGACCGGGAACCACACTAGTGGATCTTGAGGGGTGCCTAAAACCTTCCCCTCGAGATAATTTCTAGCCCTTACCCGAACTCTGGTTTTCCAATTCAAAACCCTTCTTAGTGTCCTAATGCACTCAATCATTAGGTGGCGACTCTTCAATTCCAAAAACCCAATTCCCAAACGGGAATAGAGTTGTCTTCTCGAATGTCGTAAACCCGATTTCGCGAGAAAAAGAGGGCGTCGACAGCATAGCGACTCTGCTGGGGAATCATTAGGCTTTTACCACTTCATGGTATATGTGACTTTACTGCTTTCTTTACTGCTTTGTTTAATACCTTTATTCGAAACTGACTTGTCTTTTGTTTCCTTTTTTTTTCTTTAACGCTTTCATTTACTGCTTTCCTTCAATACTGTTGTAATTTCTGAACAATTATTGTAGTTATTATGAACGTGAAAATACGTGACAATTTATTTCATTTCTTGTAATTGCATTTTTCAACATCATATTCCACTCGTGCCAAACAAATACCATAGTAACACTTGATGAGTGGTTGCGCTCTTCCAATATTATTACCCCCTAAATTTTGGCAAAGGCGTATTTGCGGTAAAACTAGTCGATCAGCGGTGCAGTCGACGGTTCTGTGCCTTTCCCTCTTGAGTTTTCCGCTCAAGGGTACCGGTCTAGCACCCCATAGAAACCTTATTTTATTTAATTGTTCATGCATCACTGTCAAGCCTAGTCGAGTCAGTTATGCTGTCCACGTAATGACTCTTTATGATAGCCTTGTCCAAAGTCCACTGGGTTCCCCTGGAACCCAAACGGACAACACCATTGTTATGTGCATTTATTTGGAGCACTAAATGCCATTATGCTAATTATTGATTTAAATAGTCGAGTCCGGTGGGGTAAGGGATAACACTTTGTTTTGTAGAAAATGAGGCATGAAGTCCCGACTTCGGTATGGTCAGTATACCCTCACTCTTGCTAACCTGGTGGAGGAATCTCCCATCAAGTGACCAAATCAATGAATGGAAAGAGAGGGTCGCCAAGGCTAGTAAAAAGCTGGAATATCTGGAATACAGTCTGCTGGAGTTGGAAGGAAAAGTGAGGAAAAAAGTCACTGATTGCCAGAACGCTGAGGGAAACGAAGGAGAACGCCTGGCAAAGGCATTTTTACTGGTGAACCTACGCGAGCTGGAGGATTTGATCAACGAGAGCATTCAACCTGCGAAAGGTCCTTCTGGGACCAAGTAGTTAGGAGTCTTTTCTTTTGCTTTTAAATGTAATAAGGCCAATGGCCATTAGTGACATTTTACTTTCTGCAACTTTAGTGTCGTTTTGGGATTCGTCTTGTTTTTATCAATAAAATGAGGCATTTAGCATTATAAGTTCTCCAAATCGACTTGTCGCTAGGCCTACCTCGGGCACAACTAGGCACCCAATTTAGGATACGATTTATATTTTTTATACTATGTGTTTAAATACCACAATATTTTTTTGTCGGAA
This sequence comes from Nicotiana attenuata, assembly GCF_001879085.1. Taxonomy (NCBI): domain Eukaryota; kingdom Viridiplantae; phylum Streptophyta; class Magnoliopsida; order Solanales; family Solanaceae; genus Nicotiana; species Nicotiana attenuata. The sequence goes on along the minus strand of NC_031990.1, from coordinate 55,339,914 downwards.
TCCGCACTAACTTGTTACCTTTTGTTGTTTTTACTTTTATTTTTATTCCCCTCCCTAAAAGGTTAGTTCTTGCATTCTGGCATCATCATCCTACTCCATAAGATCTAAGGGCCCTCCACCTCCTCCTCCTCCAAGTCCTATCAAAAGCAAGAACAAAGAGAAAATGGACAACATCAGAAAGGACGACTCAGCTGAAAGGGTAGAGGTTCCTCAGGGTGTTCAGGTATCCAAAGAAAGTGCCGCGCAGCTCGAACAGAAGCTACTGAAATTTCAAGAAGAACTAGACCAAGTTCGGAACTTGGCAAGTCTGTCATTCTCCCTCACTACTCCAGACGTCAACTTTCCCAGTGCTCAACACCCCATACCTCCACAAAACATCCCAAAGCCGCAGAAACAGCCCGCTACTCATTACAACACACATCTCAACAACACTCCACTCCTCATCCCTGAACCATCAAATGATCATCCCCACCACACTCCCATATATGTGGAAACCTTGCCACACTACACCAAACCCATTACAAACACACCAGAGTCTGATGACAAAGACTCTCTCATCAAGAACCTGGCAGCTGAGCTCAAAAAGTTGACTAGCCGGGTCCAGGGCGTGGAAGGAAACAAAGGCATTGAAGGGTTGAATTATGAGGATCTTTGCATCAAGCCGGACGTTGAACTTCCCGAGGGGTACAAACCTCTCAAGTTCGAAATGTTTGACGGCTCAGGGGATCCTAGAGTCCATCTGAGGACATATTGTGATAAACTGGTCGGTGTAGGAAAAGACGAAAAGATTCGCATGAAACTCTTCATGAGAAGTTTGAAAGGCGATGCGCTATCTTGGTACATTAGCCAAGATCCCAAGAAATGGACGAGCTGGGTAGGAATGGCGTCCGATTTCATGGACAGGTTCAGGTTCAACACAGAAAATGCACCAGATATCTTCTACATCCAGAATCTGAAAAAGAAACCCACTGAGACATTCCGCGAGTATGCTACTCGATGGAGATTCGAGGCTGTTAAGGTCAGGCCGGCCTTAGAGGAAGAACAGATGAACCGATTTTTCGTCCGAGCGCAAGATCCGCAGTATTATGAGAGGTTAATGTTGATAGAGGGCCAGAAATTCTGTGATATCATCAAGCTAGGAGAAAGGATTGAAGAGGGCATTAAGAGCGGAATGGTCACTAATTTTGAAGCACTGCAGGCTACCAACAAAGCCCTGCAATCTGGTGGCGCGTCCAAGAAAAAGGACGTGAGTGCCGTGATGGTTGGACAGCAAACCAAGTCCCCAATAAAATACCAAGCCTACCCGGTACCCCCTATCACATACCAACCTATCCCCAACTACCAAGCACCTCCGCCTTCTTACCAAATTCCATCACCCGCTTACCAATCATCTCCCTCTCCCACATATCAACCCACCTCACCAAGATATTCCCAACCTGCACCCATCTACCAAGCCTATAATGCCCACTACCAATCACCTCCCGCCCGCCAAAATTTCCCCAGGCCACGCCCTAACTTTGACCGCAAACCTCCCAGGCAATACACCGCCATCGCCAAGCCAATCGACCAACTATATGAAAGACTCAAAGCAGCTGGTTACGTCACCCCAATCCCTGCCATAACTCTAGAAAATCCTTCCCGATTAGTCAACCCAAACAAAACGTGTGCATACCATTCCGGCATGAAAGGACATACCATCGATGAGTGCCGATCTCTGAAAGATAAAATCCAAGCTCTAATTGACAACAAAATCATAGTGGCCAAGGAACCTGCTCCCAACGTTCGCAACAATCCCTTGCCTGATCATAAGGGTGGTGGTGTGCATATGATCGAAGTGGAAGATGATTGGGACCCCAAGGGGTCGATTGGATTAATTGCCGAGGGTGACGAGCCTAAGAAACCAGCCGTCACACTGAATCCAATTGTAGTCCAGATCCAGCCCTCTGGGGATGCTGAAGTAAACATGTCTGTGCCTCTCGAGTTTGAAACACCGTCATCCGAAAGGACCGCAGAGCCGATTGAGGTGGAGTTTGGGTCTCCAAAGGTACCATTTGAAGTTGCTGTATTGCCACCCAAAACGAGAGTGCCCATTCCTGTGGCGATGTCGGCAGTAACGCCATTCCAGACACAGGCCATTCCTTGGGATTACACCCCGAGGCAAGAAGGAAGGGAAAAACTAAGTCTGGAGAAGCAATCGCAGCACAGAGTATGACCAGGACCGGCAGAATTTATACTCTGGAGCACTTAGTTGAATCGAGTAAGCAGGCCTCTGGACGGCCTATCAAAACTGGGCCCGATGATCTCTGGCGGAAGATATAGGCAAAAGAATACTCAATTATTGATCAATTAAATAAAACACCAATACAGATCTCCATTCTAGCTCTACTACAAAGCTCCGAGACACACAAGAACGCCCTGATGAAGATACTGAGCGAGGCATATGTACCCAGCAATATAACTGGAGGAGAAATGGAAAACATGGTCGGGCAGGTATTGGAGAGTCATAAGATCACTTTCCACGAGGATGAGTTGCCCCCTGAAGGTTTAGGCCACAACAAAGCGTTGCACATCACTGTGTAATGTGAAGACTATTTCATCACCAAAACTTTGATTGACGGAGGATCCAGCCTCAACATTTGTCCATTGATGACCCTCAGAACATTGGGGAAGAGTCCGCATGAAATCAAGGATGGGGCTATCAACGTCAAAGCTTTTGATGGCTCCCAAAGGTCCACTATTGGGGAGATCAGTTTATGTCTGCAAATGGGGCCAACTTGGTTCGATGTTGATTTTCAAGTAATAGACATCCCAGCATCCTACAACTTACTACTGGGACGACCTTGGATCCACGCTGCTGGAGCTGTAGCATCAACCCTGCACCAGGCAGTGAAGTTCGAGTGGAATCACCAAGAAGTGATTATTCATGGTGACGGGAGTAACCCCATATACAGTCGCCAAACCATCCCAGCAATTGAAGGAAGAAGGAAGCTAGGAGGAGAAACTTACCACCACATTGAGCGAGTCAACGCCGTGGACAAAGATAAGTGGTGGGATAACAAGATAGAGAGTATACTAAACTGGAGCGGGTATGAACCTGGCAAAGGGCTCGGCAAGAACCTTCAGGGAATCACCAAGCCTATCAAACTGAAGAAGCATGGCACCACTTTTGGGTTAGGGTACAGTTATACTTGGGAAGAATTCCAGAACTGGTCGCCACCATGGCACGGCCCTTACTATCCGCTGGAGCACCCTATACCCCGCCTGGAACAGACTTTCCAGCCGGCCGACATCATATATGGGTCAGAGGAAGATGAAGCATTAGCAGCAATGAAGAACCTGTTCTTGGAAGATGACAATATGGACTGTCACGTCATTCTCGAGGAGGAAGGGGAGGAAGGCCCTTCCATACAAGCAGTGAACCGAGGAGAGCGCCTCAACAATTGGTCCATCAGAACCACCAAGGCCCGGAGAGCTTCGGGGTAGCAAGGCTGAACAAAGCATTATGCATTATCTTTTATTTTTCGCTAGTTGATTTCCCTTCAGTATTATCTTTGAATTTTGAAAAGAGCTCCGATGTTCAAAACAATTTTGGCATTTATTAAAGCATTTCAGTTTTTATATAAGTCTCGCTCTTATTATTTTTCTCTGTCATTTATTTTACTTTTACACAGCATTATTATTACTTATCTTGATGAACCGATGAATGTGACATGCGACGAGGTAACGCAACAAACGGACATAGACTCAGAAGAAGATGAAATACCAGAAGAGCTCATTAGAGAGGTTGAGGACTTTGAGAACAGACCTAAGTCTAACTTGGACGAAACTGAGGTTATCAACTTGGGGAATACAGAGAATGTCAAGGAAACGCGCATCAGTGTTCACTTGTCACCGTCAGAAAAGGAAGAGTACACGGAGTTCTTAAAAGAATATGAGGACATATTTGCCTGGTCATATGATGATATGACCGGTCTCAGTACATCCATTGTAGCTCACAAATTGCCAACAGATCCGACATGTCCGCCGGTAAAATAGAAACTCAGAAAGTTCAAGCCAGACATGAGTTTGAAAATTAAAGAAGAAGTTACCAAACAAGTCAAAGCCAAGGTCCTCAGGGTAGTGGAGTATCCGACATGGTTAGCCAACATTGTGCCAGTGTCGAAGAAGGACGGGAAGGTCAGAATCTGTGTCGACTACCGGGACCTCAACCGGGCCAGTCCGAAAGATGATTTTCCATTGCCGAACATACACATCCTGATCGACAACTGCGCCAAGCACGAGCTGCAGTCATTTGTCGATTGTTTTGCTGGATATCATCAGATATGGATGGACGAAGAAGACGCGGAAAAGACGGCTTTCATTACGCCGTGGGGAATGTATTGTTACAAAATGATGCCGTTTGGATTAAAGAATGCTGGGGCCAACTACATGAGGGCCATGACTACTATTTTCCATGACATGATACATAAAGAGATCGAGGTGTACGTAGATGATGTCATCATCAAATCCAGGAAAGCCACTGACCATATGGGAGATTTAAGAAAGTTCTTCAACAGATTAAGAAGGTATAACCTGAAACTGAATCTCGCCAAGTGCGCTTTCGGGGTTCCAGCCGGAAAATTGCTTGGGTTCATCGTAAGTCGGTGGGGAATAGAACTCGATCCGTCGAAGGTTAAGGCCATTCAGGAATTGCCACCGCCAAAGAACAAAAAAGAGGTTATAAGTTTCTTGGGGAGACTCAACTACATCAGCCGGTTCATAGCCCAGTCCACTGTCATTTGTGAACCAATCTTTAAAATGTTGAAGAAGGACGCCGCCACTAAATGGACCGATGATTGTCAAAAGGCTTTCGACAGAATCAAGGAATACCTGTCAACGCCTATTGCTCTACCTTGCAGTACTGGATGGAGCATTTGGTTGTGTTTTGGGACAACATGATGAAACGGGGAGAAAGGAGCAAGCCATCTACTATCTCAGCAAAAGTTCACCCCGTACGAGTCCCCGTATTCCCTGCTAGAACGCACCTGTTGTGCTCTGACTTGGGTAGCTCACAAGTTGAGGCATTATTTCTGTGCCTATACCACTTATCTCATATCAAGGATGGATCCGCTAAAGTATATCTTCCAGAAGCCCATGCCCGTGGGCAGGCTGGCCAAATGGCAAATTCTGTTGAGTGAGTTCGATATTGTCTACGTGACCCAGAAAGCGATCAAAGGACAAGCACTAGCCGATCATCTTGCCGAAAACCCCGTGGGTGGAGAATACGAGCCTCTAAAGACGTATTTTCCCGGTGAGGAGGTTTCTTTCATAGGAGAAGACATTGTAGAATCCTATAATGGCTGGAGAATGTTTTTCGACGGAGCGGCAAACTTTAAAGGAGTTGGCATAGGAGTGGTTCTAGTATCAGAAACAGGTCAGCATTACCCGGTGTCCGCCAAACTCAAGTTCCCGTGCACCAACAACATGGCCGAGTACGAAGCCAGCATCTTAGGGCTCAAGCTGGCCATTGCTATGAAGGTTCAGGAGTTACTAGTGATCGGGGATTCAGATTTCCTCATACATCAGGTTCGAGAAGAGTGGGCAACCAAGAATTCCAAGATACTCCCATACTTGCATCATGTACAATAGTTGAGGAAGAGGTTTACAAAGACAGAATTCCGGCATGTCCCCAGAGTTCAGAATGAGTTTGCTGACTCATTGGCCACTCTATTATCAATGATTCAGCATCTAGATAAGAACTTCATTGATCCTATCCCGGTAAAAATCCAGGATAAACCTGCCTATTGTGCTTATGTCGAGGAAGAAGCAGACGGAAAGCCATAGTTCCATGACATTAATAAGTATCTGTCAACAGGAGATTATCCAGAGCTTGCAAACACTACTCAAAAGCGCACACTACGGAGGTTATCCAATCACTTCTTTCACAGTGGAGGAATCCTGTACAGGAGGACTCCCGATTTGGGATTACTAAGGTGTGTCGAGGCAAAGGAAGCATCCGGGTTGTTGGAGGAGGTTCATGCAGGGACCTGTGGCCCGCATATGAATGGTTTCGTCTGAGCCAAGAAAATACTCCGAGCCGGTTATTTTTGGATGACTATGGAGATGGACTGCATCCAATATGTTCAAAAGTTCCATCACTGCCAGATTCATGCAGATATGATAAAGGTGCCTCCCAATGAGCTTAATGCAACAAGCTCTCCATGGCCGTTGGCCGCTTGGAGAATGGATGTCATCGGACCTATCGAGCCTGCCGCATCAAACGGACACAGGTTCGTTCTGGTGGCAATATATTATTTCACCAAATGGGTTGAAGCAGCATCGTATAAGGCAGTAACCAAGAAGGTTGTGACAGACTTCGTTCGCGACCGTATCATTTGCCGGTTCGGCATCCCAGAGTCAATCATCACTGCAATGGTTCCAATCTCAACAGTGATCTGATGAAAGCAACGTGTGAGACATATAAGATTAGGAGCAAGAATTCTACATCCTACAGAACTCAGACGAATGGAGTCGTAGAAGTGGCCAATAAGAACATTAAGAAGATACTAAGGAAAATGATAGAGAAACACAAGCAGTGGCATGAAAAGCTATCCTTTGCTTTATTGGGATACCGTACCACAGTCCGCACATCAACTGGGGCGACACCCTATATGTATGTTTATGGTGTCATCCCAGCCGAAGTGGAGATTCCCTCCCTGAGAATTATGCAGGAAGCAGAACTTGAAGATGCAGAATGGGTAAAAAGTCATTACGAGCAATTAGCCCTTATAGACGAATAAAGACTGAATGGAGTTTGCCACGGTCAGCTTTATCAGAATAGAATGACCAGAGCCTTCAACAAGAGAGTTAGACCGAGACAGTTCGCGCCAGGGCAGTTAGTACTGAAAAAGATTTTTCCGCATCAAGATGAAGCCAAAAGGAAATTCTCTCCCAATTGGCAAGGTCCGTACATGGTTCACCGGGTTCTAACCGGGGGAGCCCTCATACTCGCAGAAATGGATGGAGAAGTTTGGCCAAAGCCAATTAATTCAGACGCAGTCAAACGCTACTATGTGTAACCATTATGATTCCTTTATGATGTAATTTGAACTACGTCTGACCTGATTTCCGTTTAAGAGGGGATACGTAGGCAGCCTTATGGGTTCGGTCACAATTCAATAAAATTTTCATTCCCCCCCCCCCCCCGACATTGGAAACTGGGGCAGAATTTTGAGGAGGACCCTCAAAATTCCGAAGTTGATCTTTGCCAATCATCATGCGCAGCCGTCAGAAGCACCAGCCCAGTAAACTGGGGCAGAATTTTGAGGAGGACCCTTAAAATTCCGGAGCAAAAGAGGTTGCAATATCTTGAACCGTGTCGCAATCATCGGTTCATCTAAAACCATTTTACCTTTATGTATTTACATCATGTTTTATTTTACTAAATCATGCATGGCTACCGTCAAAATAGCTTTGTTTAGCAACGCTACCCGAAATGAAAGCAAGACCCGAGTAGGACAAGCGAAGCCCACAGGAAGACGAACTAACCTTCCCCCTGAGAAAACTCACAATCTTTCTTTGAAAGCAGTCACCCCAAAAACATAGAATCATCAGATACGACTACAAACTCACACTTTTCAGGAATACAATTCTCAAGATCATCGCCCATTTACAAGTGCTATCCGCGCACGACATTCCCAGCAGCCCCAATGACAATCAACTATCAGCTATCATCTATCAGCTAAGAGATTTCGTTACTCCTCACTTTTATTTTTCGCATTGCATAAGGCTACCTTTCTGCCTTCCGAGACTAAGCACTGTCTCCATCTGCATTTTCTCTGCATTGCATAAGGCTACCTTTCTGCCTTCCGAGACTAAGCACTGTCTCCATCTGCATTTTTGCATTGCATAAGGCTACCTTTCTGCCTTCCGAGACTAAGCACTATCTCCATCTGCATTCTCTGCATTGCATAAGGCTACCTTTATGCCTTCCGAGACTAAGCACTGTCTCCATCTGCATTTTTGCATTGCATAAGGCTACCTTTCTGCCTTCCGAGACTTANCGGGAATCACCAAGCCTATCAAACTGAAGAAGCATGGCACCACTTTTGGGTTAGGGTACAGTTATACTTGGGAAGAATTCCAGGACTGGTCGCCACCATGGCGCGGCCCTTACTATCCGCTGGAGCACCCTATACCCCGCTTGGCACAGACTTTCCAGCCGGCCGACATCATATATGGGTCAGAGGAAGATGAAGCATTAGCAGCAATGAAGAACCTGTTCTTGGAAGATGACAATATGGACTGTCACGTCATTCTCGAGGAGGAAGGGGAGGAAGGCCCTTCCATACAGACAGTGAACCGAGGAGAGCGCCTCAACAATTGGTCTGTCAGAACTACCAAGGCCCGGAGAGCTTCGGGGTAGCAAGGCTGAACAAAGCATTATGCATTATCTTTTATTTTTCGCTAGTTGATTTCCCTTCAGTATTATCTTTGAATTTTGAAAAGAGCTCGATGTTCAAAACCATTCTTTTAGCATTTATTAAAGCATTTCAGTTTTTATAAATCTCGCTCTTATTATCTCTTTTTCTCTGCCATTTACTCTACTTTACACATCATTATTATTACTTATCTTGAACCGATGAATGTGACATACGACGAGGTAATGCAACAAACGGATATAGACTCAGAAGAGGATGAGATACTAGAAGAGTTTGTTAAAGAGGTCGAGGACTTTGAGAATAGACCTAAGTCTAACCTGGACGAGACTGAGGTCGTCAACCTGGGGGATACAGAGAATGTCAAGGAAACGCGCATCAGTGTTCACCTGTCACCGTTAGAAAAGGAAGTGTACACGGAGTTCTTAAAAGAATATGAGGACATATTTGCTTGGTCATATGATGATATGACCGGTCTCAGTACATCTATTGTAGCTCACAAATTGCCAACAGATCTGACATGTCCGCCGGTAAAATAGAAGCTCAGAAAGTTCAAGCCAGACATGAGTTTGAAAATCAAAGAAGAAGTTACTAAACAAGTCAAAGCCAAGGTCCTCAGGGTAGTGGAGTATCCGACATGGTTAGCCAACATTGTGCCAGTGCCAAAGAAGGACGGGAAGGTCAGAGTCTGTGTCGACTACCGGGACCTCAACCGGGCCAGTCCGAAAGATGACTTCCCCTTGCCGAACATACACATCCTGATCGACAACTGCGCCAAGCGCGAGTTGCAGTCATTTGTCGATTGTTTTGCTGGATATCATCAGATATGGATGGACGAAGAAGACGCGAAAAAAACAGCTTTCATTACGCCGTGGGGAATGTATTGTTACAAGATGATGCTGTTTGGATTAAAGAATGCTGCGGCCACCTACATGAGGGCCATGACTACTATTTTCCATGACATGATACACAAAGAGATCGAGGTGTACGTAGATGATGTCATCATCAAATCCAGGAAAGCCACTGACCATATGGGAGATTTAAGAAAGTTCTTCAACAGATTAAGAAGGTATAACCTGAAACTGAATCCCGCCAAGTGCGCCTTCGGGGTTCCAGCTGGAAAATTGCTTGGGTTCATCGTAAGTCGACGGGGAATAGAACTCGATCCGTCGAAGGTTAAGGCCATTCAGGAATTGCCACTGCCAAAGAACAAGAAAGAGGTTATGAGTTTCTTGGGGAGACTCAACTACATCAGCCGGTTCATAGCCCAGTCCACAGTCATTTGCGAACCAATCTTTAAGATGTTGAAGAAGGATGCCGCCACTATATGGACCGATATTGTCAAAAGGCTTTCGACAGAATCCAGGAATACCTGTCAACGCCGCCAGTCCTGGTTCCGCCCGAACCAGGTAGACCGTTATTGCTCTACCTTGCAGTACTGGATGGAGCATTTGGTTGTGTTTTGGGACAACATGATCAAACGGGGAGAAAGGAGCAAGCCATCTACTATCTCAGTAAGAAGTTCACCCCGTACGAGGCCTGGTATTCCCTGCTAGAACGCACCTGTTGTGCTCTGACTTGGGTAGCTCAGAAATTGAGGCATTATTTCTGTGCCTACACCACCTATCTCATATCAAGGATGGATCCGCTAAAGTACATCTTTCAGAAGCCCATGCCCATGGGCAAACTGGCCAAATGGCAAATATTGCTGAGTGAGTTTGATATTGTCTACGTGACTCAGAAAGCGATCAAAGGACAGGCACTGGCCGATCATCTTGCCGAAAACCCCGTGGGCAGAGAATACGAGCCTCTAAAGACGTATTTTCCTGACGAGGAGGTCTCTTTCATAGGAGAAGACATTGCAGAATCCTACAATGGCTTGAGAATGTTTTTCGATGGAGCAGCAAAATTTAAGGGAGTTGGCATAGGAGCAGTTCTAGTATCAGAAACAGGTCAGCATTATCCGGTGTCCGCCAAGCTCAGGTTCCCGTGCACCAATAACATGGCCGAGTACGAAGCCTGTATCTTAGGGCTCAAACTAGCCATTGACATGAACGATCAGGAGTTACTAGTGATCGGGGACTCAGATTTGCTCATACATCAGGTCCGAGAAGAATGGGCAACCAAGAACTCCAAAATACTACCATACTTGCATCATGTACAAGAGTTGAGGAAGAGGTTTACAAAGACAGAATTCCGGCATGTCCCCAGAGTTCAGAATGAGTTTGCTGACGCATTGGCCACTCTATCATCCATGATTCAGCATCCAGATAAGAACTTCATTGATCCTATCCCGGTAAAAATCCAGGATCAACCTGCCTACTGTGCTCATGTCGAGGAAGAAG
>NC_031990.1:55221708-55227523 GCF_001879085.1 Nicotiana attenuata | reverse complement strand
CCGTTGATGAAATCGTATATATGCCGGCAGCCCGACCACATTTCCTTCTGATGGAGCTTAGAAGCATTCAGCCTTACGCCCCGTATCGAGTGTTGAGGCAGCTGGGGAGATGCCAGATAGTACCCAAGGATGATGATCTTAGTTTGCAAGTGGTTGAGATTGGCCCTGATGGCCAGTTTCCTGAAGCAATGGTCCGCCAAGTCTGGAGCGAATGTCAATATTTGGCGGCAAATACTTGTGTCCGGGATCGAGCCAAAGGAGAAGTGTCGCCTGATTATCAGGCTTGGTATAGAAGGGATGTTGCATTCGGAAGACCGGCCAAAAGACCTCACATCCAGGAATTTGTTGAATCATCACAAGAACAGTGGGCTTGGTTAGCTAAAGAAAGTGAGTACAGGGCCCGCATAGGAGCATTGGAAAAACAGGTCCAAGACCTCCGATTTGAAAATAGCTTGCAAGTCGCGGCTGACGAAGGTGAGAGAAAACAATTGGCCAAAGAGAATGAAGCCTTACGAGCCCAAATCCAAAAAATGAAGCTAGAGGCCGACAACCCTGTCAGAAGTGCCAAAGATGCAAAGCTTATAGAAAATCTAAGGCAAAAAGTAAATGACTACAGTTTTGACCTCAACAAAGCGGAAAAGGAATTAGCTGGGGTTCGGAAGCAATTAGCTAAAAACGCGGAAGAACGGGCCCGCATGGTTAAACAGTTAAAAGAAGAATATGACAATGAGGTCACAGGATTAAAGAAAAAGGTCATTGCCGCAGAGACCAGAATGATTAAACAGGCAAAAGAATTCAAAGTTGAAAGAGAACATTGTTACATGGCATTGGCACAATTAGAAATGGACTTGCAACAACTCCAGGAACAAAGCCAGGCGACTGAGCAAACTTTGGAGGCTAGGACCCAACAGATAGGGCGGTTGCTTCAAGAGAAAGGAAGAATCAGAGAGAGAATCTTAACCGTTGCTCATTCCATTACTAGGAAATGCCAAATGTGCGAAAACATGACCCGTACCACCTTCTTTGCGTCGGTGATGATATTTGTGAAGCAGATAATGAGTGACCTGGACAGACTTCAAGGGGAACTTGCATATAGGCCCGCGGCGAGACCGAATGATGTCCCGCGGGCACCAGGAGCTTTAATGTATTCATGATTGTCTTTGAGTCTGCATTTCTTCTTCTACTAGAGTTTGTCTTCTGAGTCTATATTTCCTTTTTTAATGGAGTTAGGTCATTTGGGTTTGTATTTCTTTTTTACCAGAGTCTGTATTTCCTTTTCGTTAAAAGACAGTCAGTTGATTGAGTCTGTATTTTGTTTGAACTAGGATAGGGATGGTGGAGTCTGTAGTTCTTTTTGCATCAGAGTCTGTTTTGAGTCTTTGCAATAGACGTAGTTGCTATCAATAAACTTGAAATTCCCAAAAATATTCTGCTTCTACTTTACATTTATTCTTCACGAACTATGCTTGGTCTGATTCACGCGGGGTCGTGATACGTAGGCAATCTCCATAGGATTCGACCGTTACTAAACAAATAAAAAGGAAAACCAGAAAAGAATAATACAAAAGGGGAAAAAGCAAGAAAGGAAAGAAAACCAAAAGAGGGAAAGCAAAACAAAGATAAGAGTGGAAAATAATTGGCAAGAAAAGGAAATGGAAAGCCGGGATGACGCATATGACTGAGCAAAGGCATAATAGCAATGGTTAACTGCTTAGGTGCATCCACCCATCAATGTGCGATTATCTATCTGTTAATGCCCTAACCGCTAACAAAGTTGTTGTTGATGAGTCCAGGCAAGTGGTTAAGTTGACTGGCATTCTGGCAACCTATCCTTACAACACCCGCTCCAAGGACAAGTCAAACATGGTCAATCAGGATTTAGAAGCAAGCATTGTCGACCTATCCAGGGAGGAGGAAGTAGTGGACGTCAATTCAATAAGGGAAGAGATGTATAAACTGAAGCAACAAATGGCCGAGATGTACCGGGCCTGGTTGAAGGGACATCCACCACCAGCCTATCCTACTAACCCCAATTACCTCCCACCACCAGCTCAACCCCAAGATCCTCCCACACTGAACTGATCTCCTGCCTTCCCTACTTACCAGCAGTACTACGGAACCACCTCTCAGACACCACCACCCCCACCACCCAAACAAATTCCATGTCCTCCACCACCAATCGCTCCAGTGTTCGTGGCTCCCCCACCTGCCACGCTACACAGGTCATCTAGTGAACCCGTGTTCCAAACTCATGATAACCAGTACTACCCACCCGAAGCCACTTTCAAACCCCCAGAACCATACCCTTACACTCCCCGCCTTGATCTCTCAGCTGAAGAAGAAAAGCCTCCCAAAAACCCTGAACAAGATGAAATGATCCGGAAGGTCAAGAGCCTAGAACAGTCATTCCGAAATATGCAGGGACTCGGAGGACAAGTGAGTGTAGCCTACAAGGACCTGTGCCTGTTTCCTGACGTCCAGTTGCCAGCAGGATTCAAGTTACCCAAGTTTGACTTATATGATGGCCATGGTGATCCGGTGGCCCATTTAAGGGGATTCTGCAGCAAGATGAGAGGAGCTGGGGGAAAAGATGAGCTATTAATGGCTTACTTTAGTCAAAGCCTAAGTGGAGCAGCGTTAGAGTGGTACACACGACAAGATCATGCTCGGTGGTACACCTGGGACGACCTGGCTCAAGCATTTGCATGTCATTTTCAGTACAATCTTGAAATTGTCCCGGACCGTCTGTCACTGACTAAAATCGAGAAGAAGCCCGGAGAAAGCTTTAGAGAGTATGGTTTTCGTTGGAGAGAGCAGGCAGCAAGAGTCGATCCTCCAATGAAGGAGAATGAGATGGTTGACTATTTCCTTCAGGCTTTGGAGCCAACCTACTATGGTCATCTGGTGTCCGCAGTGGGGAAAACTTTCAATGAGGTCGTGAAAATGGGAAGTATGGTGGAAGAGGGTCTCAAGTCTAACAAGATTATGAGCTATTCAGCACTCAAAGCAACTACTCAGGCTATTCAAAGCGGCACTGGAGGAGTACTGGGAAAGAAGAAGAAGGAAGAAGTGGCAGTAGTGGAATCAAGGGTTTGGTCCAGGGGTCCGTCACCATATTATCACCAACCTCGCCCTTACCCCCAAACTTACCCACATACCCTATATGGCCCATCTCAGCATTACTACTCACCTCCCACTCCCCATTTCTCCGTCCATCATGCCCAGACATACCCCGAACCTCCTACCCACGCACAATGGCGCGCACCCACTCCCCAAAATACTTACCCATCTCAAAACGCTTACCCACCCCCAAGAACCAACAGAAATTCCGCTGGAACCGGTTTCCGACCCAATCCCGCATTTAAGAATGATAGGTTGCAAAAGAAGAAGACTTTCACTCCCTTGGGTGAATCTTATACTAGCCTGTACCACAGATTAAGACAGTTGGGCATGTTGAACCCGATCGAACCCAAATTGCCAAACCCTCCCCCAAGGAACCTGGACCATTCAGTAAACTGTGAGTATTGCTCAGGAGCGCCTGGACACGACACGGAGAAATGTTGGCATCTGAAAGCTGCCATTCAGGAACTTATTGATACACGGAGAATTGAGGTGCAGGCTCCGGAGACTCCCAATATCACGCAGAATCCGCTACCAATTCATCATGAGGCTCACATGATCGAGTTAGTGCAGAAGGGAGAATACAAGAAGTCGTCACAAACTGTGATGATGATTAAGGCAAGTGAAAATAAAGCAAATGAGAAATTGGTTGATGGGAAAGCCTTGGTCGCAGTGGACCGGACAGTCAGTGAACCAGTGACGATAGTAAAACCAGAACCTGTTAAAGTGACAATACCAGGAGCAGTTGTTAAGCCTGTGTTGGTTGTAAAAGGCGCTCGAACAGAACCAGTTATCATTAAGCCGGTGACCCAGTTGCCTGTGGTTAGTGAAAAAGCCGTCCCGTGGAATTATGACAGGGTGACTGTGATGTACCAAGGAAAGGAAGTTAAAGAAGAAGTGTGCGAAACTCATGGGTTGACTAGATTAGGGAGGTGCTTTGCCCCTGAAGAATTGAGAAAGGTTAAAGCAGCTAAAGACAATCCGGCACCGGTAAAGAGGGCTGTGACTGAAGAAGAGGCTGAAGAGTTTTTGAAAAAGATGAAGGCACAAGACTATTCGATCGTGGAACAGTTGAGGAAAACCCCGGCGCAGATCTCATTATTGTCTTTATTGATCCATTCGGATGAACACCGCCGGGCGTTGATGAAGATTCTAACGAAGCTCATGTGCCAGATAAAATCACTGTGAACCATCTTGAGAAGATTGCAAACAAAATTTTCGAGGTTAACAGGGTAACATTTTCTGACGATGAGTTGCCATTGGAAGGAACTGAACATAATAGAGCCCTTTACCTCACAGTGAAGTGTGAAGATTCCGTGGTGACTCGGGTGCTAATTGATAATGGGTCTAGTGCAAACATTTGCCCTCTCTCCACTCTAGAAAAGCTGAAAGTTGACAGTGAAAGAATTCATAAAAATAGCATCTGTGTACGGGGATTTGATGGCGGAGGGAAAGACACAGTGGGAGATATTGTGTTGGAGCTAACAATAGGACCTGTGGAATTCACTATGGAGTTTCAAGTGCTCGATGTCAGTGTTTCCTACAATCTTTTATTGGGACGGCCTTGGATTCATGCCGCAAAGGCAGTACCGTCTACTTTGCATCAAATGGTCAAATTTGAATGGGATCGGCAGGAGATCGTGGTCCATGGAGAGGAAAATTCTTGTATTGCTATTACACCTTTCGAGGAAGTTGAAAATGACAAAGGTCCATGGGTGTACCAAGTCATGGACGCAGTGCCAGTTGCTAAAATCCCGGAAGGGGAGTGTGTTCCTATGCCCAAGATAGCTGCCGCATCTTTTATGGTAGCCTCAGAGATGACAAGGAATGGATTCTTGCCCGAAAAGGGTTTGGGTGCTTCACTGCAGGGAATCATACAGCCAGTGTCTCTTCCCGGAAATCTGGACACTTTCGGGCTAGGTTTCAAACCCACTACTGCTGACATAAGGAGAGTCAAAAAGATGAAAAAGAGAGTGTGGACCCTCCCAAAACCTATTCCTCGCCTTTCCCGTTCCTTCGTCCGGCCTGGTACTAAACGACGCCCAGCAACAGCAATGCCAAATTCTGTGGTGATAGAACCTGACAAGGAGATGATCGAAAGGTTCGAAAGGGTGTTCGATGAAGTGAATATGGTGGAACCAGGCGAAGGTCCGAGTAAAGTTGATGTGCAGTTCGTGGGGTCTCAGGCTAAGCTCAATAACTGGGAAGCTACTCCTCTTCCAACTCGGAAGGAGTCGTGGTAGTTAGTTTTGGATTTTCCTTTGAGTATTAGATCTGGATTATTTCCAGGGTTGTAATTCAGATTTCTATGTTCCGTCCATTTGGATGAGTTAAACTTTGTTATTTTACAATTTTAATGAAATGCAATTTCCTTCTCTCTTCATTCCTGATAGCCTTTATTTTGTTTTCTTTTCTCTCTTGTACAGTCCCTTTTATGCTGGTTTCAATGATGTGTCATGCATGAGGAGTCTCCGGCCTAGTCTTGATATTCCATATGAAATAGTAATACAAGAAATTGAGTGTGGTGGCGAGGGGAATACGATGACGAGGAAGCTTTGGAAGAAATCAGTAAAGAGTTATATCAATTTGAACAAAAACCCAAACCTAACTTGAATGGCACAGAGGCAATCAATCTAGGGGATCAGGAAAATGTTCAAGAAACAAAAATAAGTGTCCATTTGGAAGCCCCGCTCAG
>NC_031990.1:55217823-55218535 GCF_001879085.1 Nicotiana attenuata | reverse complement strand
AAAGAAAAGTAAAAAAAGAAAAAAAAGAAAAAAAAAAGAAAGAAAAAAAAAGAAAGAAAAGAAAAAAAAGAAAGAAAAGAAAATAGAAGAAAAAAAAAGGAAAGAAGGAAATGAAAAAGAAAAGAAGAATAGTAGAAAAGAAACATCGCAACAATGAAGCGATCCTATGGCCTGAACTACGTTTGACTTGATCCCGAAGGGGTACGTAGGCAGCCTCCCTGAGGTTCAGTCACAACGGAAGAAAAATCCAAGAATCCCCAAGAAGGAAACTGGGGCAGAAGTTATGGTTGTTGCAAGAGACATGATTCCGAAAGTTGTAATGATGAACCCATGTTTGAGTTATTTCGATCGATCACCTCCTTGTCAGGTTCTATCATCACAGAATTTGGCATTGCTGTTGCTGGGCGTCGTTTAGTACCAGGCTGGACGAAGGAACGGGAAAGGCGAGGAATAGGTTTTGGGAGGGTCCACACTCTCTTTTTCATCTTTTTGACTCTCCTTATGTCAGCAGTAGTGGGTTTGAAACCTAGCCCGAAAGTGTCCAGATTTCTAGGAAGAGACACTGGCTGTATGATTCCCTGCAGTGAAGCACCCAAACCCTTTTCGGGCAAGAATCCATTCCTTGTCATCTCTGAGGCTACCATAAAAGATGCGGCAGCTATCTTGGGCATAGGAACACACTCCCCTTCCGGGATTTTAGCAACTGGCACTG
>NC_031990.1:55143670-55214730 GCF_001879085.1 Nicotiana attenuata | reverse complement strand
ACCCGCGTAGAATCAGACCAAGCGTAGTTCGTGAAGAATAAATGTAAAGTAGAAGCAGAATATTTTTGGGAATTTCAATTTTATTGATAGCAACTACGTCTATTACAAAGACTCAACACTAACAGACTCTGATGCGGAAAGAACTACAGACTCCACCATCCCTATTCTAGTTCAAACAAAATACAGACTCCATCAACTGACTGTCTTTTAACGAAAAGGAAGTACAGACTCTGGTAAAAAGAAATACAAACCCAAATGACCTAACTCCCTAAAAAAAAAGAAATACAGACTCAGAAGACAAACTCTAGTAGAAGAAGGAATGCAGACTCCAAGACAATCATGAATACATTAAAGCTCCTGGTGCCCGCGGGACATCATTCGGTCTCGCCGCGGGCCTATATGCAAGTTTCCCTTGAAGTCTGTCCAGGTCACTCATTATCTGCTTCACAAATATCATCACTGATGCAAAGAAGGTGGTACGGGTCATGTTCTCGCACATTTGGCATTTCCTCGTAATGGAATGAGCAACGGTTAAGATTCTCTCTCTGATTCTTCCTTTCTCTTGAAGAAACTGTCCTATCTGTTAGGCCCTAGCCTCCAATAGTTCCACCATATTCACTTCATCGAACAACAACATACACGTAGTTGAACAAGTAGAGAAATCCAACGGCTTAATTATATAAAAATATAACAAGAATTCATCCTACAAAAGGTTCTATAAAAACTCTAGATAACAAATTAGCTATTCATAATAGTATGCAAAAATACAATACTAGAATTCATAGCCAATAATGGAAATAGGAAGAAGGAAGTGAGAAACTTGTAGAAGAATTCTCCGTCTTGCTCCTAGTGTGTTCTTGCCTCCTTAGGTCGAATCCCCGGTCTCCTTTGCCTCCTTAGGTATAAATTATGTCAAAAGTCCCAAAAATAACATTTTTGTATGTATATATGCCAAGTAGGTCGGGCCCAAACAATTATACTTTCTCCTACCCGAAAAAGGACAGTTTTCCCAGACAGAACGTCCGCAGCCGCGGATTCAACCGCGGATTTGTCCGCGGAGTTTACCCAATTTTTGCCTCACATCCGTGGCCAGTATGCGGCCGCACAATTGTCGTGCATTTTTCTCCCTGTTTTGTTTGGAATTTGGGAAAACTTAAAACGTGAAAGTTGTAGCCCTTTGAATTAGTTTTCCAACCATATATTGTGGAGCTCAAATAGAATTCTGAGCGAAATGTTATGTGCATTTTACTAGACAGTGCATAATATGCCTACTCGATTCTTCGTTCGTTCTTAACTATCATCCGTTGATCCCCGAACACGATCCCGGCTTAATTCGTTTGGCTTTTACTCAGACTTCAAAGCTCTAAATCACTTGAATTCATTCTATAACATCTACATAGCTCAGAATCACTCCCACAAGGCATAAAACACACAATTAGTGCAAAACACTAGCGATTAAAGCGCAAACTCAACTGAAGTGCAGTGAATTGGAATGTAATAATCGACTAAAATACGTAATTATAGCCTATCATCAGCTACCTAGATTAATTAACATACGCTTTGTCGCGCCCCCTTTTTTCCTCCTCACAAAGAACGTCCGGGTTTCGACATTTCGTGGGGGAACAACTCTTTTTCCTTTTGGGAATTGAGTATTTGAAGAGTCTCCACCTAACGGATTAAGGTGCGTTAGGGCACCTAGAGTAATTAACTCATGAAACTAGTTTGCATTACCAGAGATTAGGGTAAGAGCTCGAAATAACCTTGATGGGAAGGTGTTAGGCACCCCTCGCGGTCCACAACGGTGGGTCCCGGCCGAACTTATATGAATCAGTCATTTTGAACAAGTAAACAGTTCACCACGTATTTGCAAATAAGGGCACATTTTTACATTCTAAAAACAGAGACGATTCAGGTAATGGGAGTAAGAGAGAAACTTGAACAATTTGCACATGTATATGTAAAGAGAAGAAAGTTTATAAAATTTGGACACATATGGAACTGGGAAAAGGGGGTCCTAGGTTGGTTAGCCTACAGGATCATACCCACACAATGCCCGGTAATCACTCCTCAATGAGGGGCTACACGTGGCATTAGCGCATAGTCATCATATCCTTACTACCCGATTCCCCCCTTTGGTCATGGCCTAAAGCGTTCTAGCAACCTTGAGAGATATCCTATGCGTGCACTACCCGTCCCTTCTTTGTGACCCTAGAGGTATTTAGGACCTCTAATTCGGGTAGTTCTAGACCATCCTAATGCACTTAAAGGAGAAAAATCTAGGCATCAAACAAAACAATTAGGACTGCACTGAAAGGAGAACAATTAAAGGCTCACATTTACCTCCACAAATAGAGCAAACAAGTGCACGTCTTAAACACAGTTTTAAGTATTTAAAAAGAAGTCCTAGAACAGGATATCTAGGTGAGCAGAGAATATGCAGTATTGAGTTAGGACCAAAGTGTGAAAGGCCTATTCAGTTTGCCTACTGGTTTTAGACCTGTTGAATATGAGCAGTCTCAAATAACAAGGCGGAGTTTTATAGGTTTGCAGAATTATAGTCGCCCTACAGGCTTGCCTAGGCGTGTAATAGCATGGTATCTAATCACTGATTAGGAATGCAGTAAAACAGTAAGCAAATTTAAACGGGCCATTTGGATCCTATAGGCATGCTCTCTAGTAGTATTAATTAAGGCAGCGTTGAAAACTTATTAGAGAAACGGACAGATTAGTTAATTAAACCGATTGAGAATCTATAAACATGAGTTAAACCGAAACAAGCAGAATTTATTTGACCAAAGTGAAATCCCTATAGGCATAATTTCTGTTAAAGCTGATTTAGACCCTATAGGCATAGTATCTAATTATTAAAAGCTGAATTAGATCCTATAGGCATGGCTTCTAATTGTGTGGAAGTAAAGCAAACAGAACTTACTTAAACCAAAGCAGATCCTATAGGCATGTTATCTAACAAACGCATTTGAATCAATATGGACCCTATAGGCATGGTATCTACCCAACTTTACCCACAGTATATAACTACCCTCCCTTTTTCACTATTCTCCCCAATATTTGTTTACAATTGATTATTATAGACCAAGAACTGAATGAATTACATAAAATACAATATACATTAATCTATAGGGAGCCTGAAGTAGGCACAAAATGATCTCCAAGCCTTTAGTAACCTCAAGTGCTCAAAGTTCCATAGCCAATTTCATGTCTAGGTGTGTCAGAGTTCCCTAAGGACCTCAAGGATCCTGGGCAGTGCTCACACCCAGACCTTTCCAAATGAACTGATTTATGTGCAGTGTGAAAGAGCCAGCCCTGATATGCCAGAGTTCATAGAGATCTCAAGGGTCTCAAGGCAGTACACATACCAGAGGGGCAGGACTTAATAATCTAAGAGTAAGTGAAAGTGCATAATGGTTTAAAAGAGTTTAATAGACAGTATAAAGAAAGGTCTTAGGAGTGAAAAGAGTCTCTGAAAACCGGTACTGATTTAGTGATAAAACAGTTTGAGGAAAAGTGTAAAGAAACAATTAGCAATCAGAACACAAGTCATGGAACAAACAGTTTTAGGGAGTACTTTGGCAAACAACTTTTACATAAGGGAAGAGGGGTCGGGAACACAGAGAGTACACCTCAATGGAGCACACAAACAACAAAATACATAGAGTTTTAAAGGGGTTCTACAGAACTGGTAGGTTAGATAGAATGCAGGTCATGCAGCAAAGATCACAGCGGCAACATGTTGAAGACATTTAAGCCACAGCTAGAGTCACTCTAGGGAGATTAAATAACTTAGCAGGAGTGAGGCAGAATAGGCAAGGACTTAGGCAAGTATTACAAGTGAAGGCATGCTAGATAAACAGTAGTCAATCAAACAGGCTTAGTTACATATGTAGATATGTTAAACAATATAGCAAACAAACAAGCATAGTGGGAAACATACTAATCACAGATTTGAATAGGTAGTATTTGACATGCTGGGTAAGCATTAAACAGAAGCAAGGATGGACTTAGGCCATATGAACTAATGCAGTAAATAAACACATAGGTCTAGATTCTTAAAAATTAATCAGAAGCATACCTAGTCAAAGAAAACACAAGATATAAGAAAGGTATTGTGCAATTTCCAGCCTTGGCTTGTAGCCGGCTAGAATAACAGAGATCACAAGTAGCAAAGAGAGCAGAGTGAGCCTTTTTAGAGTGTAAAAGTGGTACTTTTTTGAACTATTGTTCGTGTACAGAAGTGAGAATAGGTAAAGGCATATATAGTAGTCAAGAGTTAACAAAATAAGGTAAGGGATCAATTATGTAGCAATTAGGGAAATTCACAGAATCAGTCACACGCGTAAAATCAGTAAGTCTTCCCCTTAATCAAGGGATAATCAATCAACGGTAAAAGCAGGACAGATATTTAAGGAAGGGAATCAAGTAAGACTTGAGTATAGAGTAGGTAATTAGGGGTGAATGAATAGGATTTCAATTAAGGAAATAATTGGCAAGAATTAGCAAATAACAAATAAGGCAAGAGAAAACTAATTAAGGCAAGAAGTTCAATCAACCCGAGTAGGGTAGTAAGAATCAAAGGTTTTGTTAAGTAAAAGAGTTCAAATCAAACCAAAATAAGAACTTCAGAATAGTCAAGGGTTTAATTAAAAGAGAAAATCACGTAAAGAGTCATCAAATATCACAGACAGTTCAAATAGGCAAGAAAGGAATAGTCAGGATTCAACACATAGGTTTTAACAAAGCCAATTGGTAAATCCAAAATTCAAAACAACCCTGATTTAAGGAGAAAAATATAGTCCTACCATGAATAGCCAGAATGAACATTGACATACATAATCAGTAGAAAAGTTGAACCAAGAAACTTAGTAGAGGCATATTAGGATAAGAAAATCACAAGACATCTAATTGGCTAAAGAAAAATCACAGAACCAAAGCAAGGACAAGGTCAATACACAAGTAACTCAGAAACCAAACAAAAAAGTGTCGAAAAATTAGGGCTTTTAGTATAAACGAGTTAAGGTTAGAGAAAACCTCATGAAATCGGTTAAACATATAAGAAACAGAAGATTAAACACTCAAAATTATCAAATGTTTAGGAAAAAGAAATTTTCGGAAACCCTAGTTTAGAAAAAATGGAAAACCATTCGAAAATCAAAAGGTTCTTGCAAAAATCAGAAGGTTCTTGTAAAACTCATACGAAATATATTCGATCTATCTCAGATCTTGCACAGATCTGAGAAGTTCAAAGGACCAACATTAGGGTTTCAAGAAGAGCAACACAGAGGTGAAGAAGCAAGCTTAGAAACCCATAGATATAGGAATTTTAATGACTAAATAATTTATAAAAAATAATAAATGAGTACCAAAAAATATATTTGTGCACTAAAATGATTTAAAATAGTTATTTAACATTTTAAAAATATAAAAGATCATTTTATGCTTGAATAATGTAATTATACATTAGTATGGGCTATTATTGCAAAGATGAGCAATTTAGCTTGAAAAATATAAATGTAATTACGAAAATGCACTAAAAGTATTTAAACACTATGTTGGCATAAATAATGAATTTAGATGGCAAAATCATCATAAAAGTAGTAGGGAGGATAATTATTGGATATTTATATAATAAAAAGAGGAGAAATAAATTGATTTGGAGCTTTTAAAGCTGTAGAAAAATTATTAAAAAAAATACTTATGCATGCTTATAACTGCATATGTACTATTTTGAAAGTGTCTATATATATATATATATATATATATATATATATATATATATATATATATATATATATATATNTATATATATATATATATATATATATATATACAGATATTACCAGTGCATCGTTGTGTGGCTTCACGATCCCTTCTGCGTCTTCGTCGTTGAAAGACAAAAGTTCCTTCTGGTATGTAATCTCGAGTCTGTTTTCCCCTTGTGATGGATACTTTTGTGCTTTTTAACACCGGCCCTTGAGGAACATCGACCCCATCGATGATCATGTTAATTACGTGTTGAGGTTCTTCTTGTTCAGTCTGTTTATTAGAATCCCTATTTCTGAAATGATTCTTGGCTCGGTCGCTCAGGAATTCTTGAAGATGCCTGTTGTTGAATAATCGGGCTACCTCATCCCTCAACCATCGGCAATCCTCTGTTCTGTGGCTGTGAGTACCATGATATTTGCACACTCGTTTTGGATCCTTTTAGTCTAGGTCGTATTGTAGAGGTCGATGCCATTTGGTGTCTTTGATACGTCCGATAGCTGATACGATGGCAGCATCATCAACATTAAAGTTATATTCTGATAACCTTGGTACTTCTTTAGGGCCGCCTATCGAAACCGTTCTTGCTCATGAGTCCCCGTGTTACACCCCATGTTTTTGTATGTGAAAGTACGCCATAAGTAAATTGATGGAAGCTCGGAAAATGAGATGTTACATCCCGCATTTTCGTATGTTAAAGCTTTGTCATAAGTAAATCAACGTATGTTCGGGAATGAGATTATTTTGAGGTTATAAGCATTATGCTATTTCAAACAAGTGATGAGTAAATTCGTGAATATGAGAGGGTAAGCAAATCGAAGAAAATGAATTTCGTCGAAATTAGTCATTTTGGGATAAAATATGGCCCGAGCTAAAATACCTGGTATTTATGGACTAGACCATGATAGTAAGGTGTATAAAGTGTATTAAAAGTAAGTAGAATTTTAAGTAATTTGAGATAATTCTTAATTATGCAGATAATTGGTTAATTACCGGATAACGGGACACTACCTAATTATCTAATAAGTGGATAAAGATTAAAAATTTTCACCCCCACCCCCACGTGGCAGCAAGCCAATTCTTGGACAATGACTCATTAGTCATTTAGTATATGTGTCACATTAAGGATTTTGGGTGGCAAAAGTCATTCTTTAAGTAAGGGATGACTTACGACATAAGCTAGACGCTATATGGAGACTATTGGGAGGACTATGAGTAATTTGTTTGGATTTTAATATTACCAAACACATTAATGAAATGATTCTTAGTGCCAGATCCGTTAATTACATGAGGAAGTTCTTTTATTTTATACATGAGAAGGAATGGTAGATCCCCTTCCATTGGCGAAGATTCACTTAGGCGAGGGATAACAATTCAAATATTGCATCAAGGAAGGACAGCCTCTCTGGCTCATTTACCTATGATAGTATGATACGAAAGATACGTTACATAGGTTCTCGGTTGAGTAAGGTACGGGGTGCCCGTTACGACCCATCGGTTTGGGTCATGATAAAAGTGGTATCAGAGCAGTTCTATCCTAGGGAGTCTACAAGCCGTGTCTAGTAGAGTCTTGTTTATGGGTGTGTCGTGCACCACACTTATAAGTAGAAGGCTTTAGGGCATTTAGGACTGTCACTCTTTCTTCTCAATCTAAATCGTGTGGTAGAGATCAGTTGTAAGAATTTGAACTCCTAAATTCTATTTTATTCGTAATACGACGATACCTATATCCAGAAAGACGATTGGTAAAAGATATGGCTATGGAAGAGTTGAGTCAGAGGAACTCGACTTTGCATCATGCTTATGATAAGTAAATGTGAGGTCTTCAGCAGATCATGTGGGTACTGAAAGGTGTAAGCCTCTTGATAAGGAGCCTTGGGGCAAGAATACATATCTACCTTTATGGTTAAAGACAATGAGAGGTTCGGAAGATAAATACAAGTTTCAACAAGCAAAAGAAACAGGATGAAGAAGGGTATGAGGCGCCCAGTTAATGAAGGTTAACAGTGTTTATAATTCAGGCAGAGGAATATAAGCTTTTTGAGTTATATTCAACAGTAACAGAGGTATGTACAATTGGCCGTACCCATCTCAGTTATGCCCTATGGGGGCTAACAAATGTAGTTTAAGAAAAGGACGGAACATCAGGATCCGGCTGGGTTTAGAGTAACCCAAAATGGTAAATGGATTGTTTTTGTTAGTTGACATTTCCGAAGGATATTACGAATGTGCTAATAGATCTTCTTGTGAGACAACCAGATGGTGCACTCTAGAATATTACAATTAGATATGAATACTAGCAAGATAAAAAAATTCAGAAGATAGGCACTGAAAGCCTGGAAGGGATAAATATTACCTTAGTGTGACTCTCGTCCCTAGTAGAGCGAGGACGTTGAGCAACCCGAAGAGCCGATGGATGAAACAAGGGGAGCAAAAAGCAAAAGAATGTCTTGTTGAAGTTTTCAAAAGAAAGGGATAGGAAAAAGTATTAGCAGAGTAATTAGAAGAAAGATAAGGAAGAATTATGAGTAAGATGCGATACATGGATGACAACGGTAGATCAAAAAGATGACGGTATTACCGGGTCCATAGTCAGGTGAAGGAAGAGACGAGAGGTGATAGGCCTTAAGACAACAAAAGAGTATAGGCCATGAAGTCATATCCTCATTTCAAGAAATAAGTTCGTGACTCTAACGTGATTACAAATAGAAAAAGCTAGACCCCCATAATAATAGAGATCGGTATGGGCTGGTGAACAAGATAAAGTAAACATGAATTAGGAACTGAGTGATTAGATAATAGTCGGCATCATGAGAACATCGGATTTCGTTTCGGCGGTAATAGAATGGACAACAAAAGAAGATTCATGAGAAATTTAGAAAATGGTCATTCAGGAAGACGCTTCCCTGAAGCAAGCAATGTAAGCAAATTTAAGCTTAAGGGACTGTATGTGCCAGTTATACTAAGTGTCACCCTCGTGAATAAGGAATTTTGTTATCCCTGGTACAAAAGTATTTCCGCAAGGCGAGTAGTCATCAATGATGTGAAAACAAGCCAAAGATACAGAGGCAAAGCATCTATACGTAGATCATCGTAGCACTAAATCTTAGTACTTCCCCAAATGGGGGAATATGGAGTGACATGATATTAAGTCAGAATTAAGTGGTTCTAGTAACTATGGAATGGTAAAGAAGGAATGCGGTAAAAATGAGAAAGGAATAAAATTGCACTTATTCAAGGCCTACAGATATGCTACGATTCCAGGACATTACGCAAACACGATGTTAAGGAGAGGAAGTAAGGATTCCTGCCTGAGATGTTATTGATAAATAAGGAGCCAGTACGAGATGTAAGTTAAGACAAAGAACCCAAGAAAGATTACGCGGAATATTGATATGAGAATGGGTCAACGAGTAGTTAGCAGTTGATTCAGGAAGAGCCTAGTTATGGCTAGACAAGAGGATACAGACAAATCAACAGATGGAGCAAGATAAACATACTGAACTCCAATGTGGGTAATTCAGTCTCGCAGATATGACATTATAATACTTGAGAAATATTCAGATAGGAGTTGAGGTAGTTAACGATGCCGTATGAATGTTATGGAAATAAAAGAGAGTCCCGTTGGGAAGACAGTCAAAACTTCAATTGTGAAAGCTACTGTGCGAGTACATGAGTGTGGAGGTAAGTAACTTAAGAAAATTATAGGTGAGTAGGAACATCAAAAATTCTGTCGGGTAAGCGATATATAATCTTGTAACTTTACAAGAGCCAGAAAGTCTCCCTAAGTACTACAATAAAAGACTAGTTGAAGAGGTAAGGAAGAAGGCTTCAACCTAAGCTTAGTGACCTAAAGAGGGAATGGTCATGTAAAAACAGTCTCACTACAACATTGTATGCACGCTATAAAAAAAGTGGCACCTACCGTGGCGAACGAACGGCAAGTAAAGTCAAAAAGTAATATTCAAGATCATATGAGTTGCACGAAAATTTTTTCATGCGTGGGAACTAAGATAAGCTAAGTATGCACGTAACAAGGAGGCAGAAGACCATGAAAAGTAATATCTTACGTCTAAAGAAAGTTGAGAAGGAATGAAAGGGACTATTTGATCAATGGTCCAAAGTTGGTTAGGTTATGAACTCACTTGCGATTTTGGGGTATACATATATGTTGACAATCATACAGCCGTAGAAGACTCCAATATAAGTTAAAAGGAAGAATTGAGTCCAGGTTATAGACAAAGAATTGAATTGTTAGAAGATTATATCCTGGATACTCTATAGCGTTCATGAAGGACTAAAGTAATAGCTAATACCATGAGCCGCAGATCGGAAGATAGCTTAAGCCTACACGAAGTTTGATCAAAGGGAAGAGGAAACTAAAGAGGTACATCAACTAAGTAAATCAAGAGTCTGATTATTGGACCTAGAAAATTATAGAATTCGTGATCGAGAACATTGCTGGACCAGCCTTAATATCAGAGGTACAAGAGAAATAGTACAACAACCATAGTCTATAACAACTCTACGGTAAAGCCAGTTAGAAAAGTAACATCCTCATAAGAAGTCAATATGAAGCTCCCACCGAATTGTAGTATTATATAAAAGCTCCAAGTTGTGGATGTGAATCATACCTATGTGGAAAGGGGGTTATGAAAGAGATAAGATGTGATGCGATATTTTAAGGTAAGTAAGGTAAAGGTGAACAACGTATGAGATACTCAAATACAGAAGGCTGTGAATAGTCCATACTTCGGATAGAAGTCTAGAAGCACGGGGATTCAGTATCCAGGAATGATAGCAGCATCGTCAATGGTATATTTTCCAGCCTATGGTTTCTAGGTATCGAGAGATCTAGCCAAGAGAGTAAAGAACAGTTAGAAACGATGAGATGTCTCGCTTGATGTTCCAGAATAATACAAGGAAGTCTATGGTGAAGCAAGATTGTGAGCAGTATAAATGGATATATGTAGGTCGCAAGCTAAAGTATGATAGAGCGACAAGGTTTTAGGAAGACAAGAGTAAGAACAAGAAAGGGTGAGTGATAAGGTGACGAGAATGAATAAGTTCTCGGGATTAAGCCCATGAAAACAAAAGAGCTGATGGGTTCTCTAAGTTATAGAAGGCTCAGTATAGCCTGAATGAACTCAAGGGAGACTAAGACTAGTAGGACTTAGAAGAGATGGAATGCTGCCTTGGTAGTGAATTGAAGGTGTAATTGTGACAGATAAAAGATAACGTTTGGGCCTTCGATTGAATAATGATTTGAAGAAAAAATAGGGAGAAGGAGAAAAGATTTCGCGGACGGCACGAGGTCATAATACCCTCATAAGGTGAATCACATCGAGATATTATGAAATACGATTATGGAAATCACTTCAACTATTCCTCGATTCAATGTAAGCCCTAGTGGCAAGGCTTTACGTAAGAAGTTTCAAGTTATCAGTGGTATATTATAGATCAATATTGAGGCAAATCATAATGGATGGACAAAAGTTACAATGTGAGGCCCCGTAAAATTTTTGGCTCAAAACCTAGTATCTTGCGGTGTCGACTCCGCAAGATACTAGGTTGTAAAAATCAAAAGAATCAATTTTTCCAGAAAATGCCATTCTGCGGCCCAGAATGCGGTCGCAGATCTAGTATGCGGACCGCATTCCTACCGCAGAGTGAAACAGAAGAGTTGTCAAAAATTAATGTTGAAAATGCGGTCTATTATGCAATCGCATAACCAATATGCGGACCGCATAATCGTCGCATAAGTTCCTCAAGGATTTTTGAAGGTCAGTTCTGCGGTGCATAATGCGACCGCATAACAGGAATGCGAACCGCATTCCTGTCGCAAATCCAAACAGAATCATCAGAGTTTTGGGGGCAATTCTGCGGTCCAATCTGCGGACCGCATTTCAGTTCTGCGATCGCAGAATGCGACCGCAGATCTTGCTCGGGCTTCTATTTTCTAAATTTTATACCCGACCCCCTTTTTAATAAAACACCCCCAGCCCCTCATTTTTAATGACCCTCTGCACAAAATAAGAGAGAGGAAGAGAGAGTCTTGAGAGAGAAAGTCATCTTCTCCAAATTTGATTCTTTAAAACCATCCGGGCCGGAAAATTTCAAGCTTATCTTCATCCCCCTTTTCTTGCAGGTAACATCCCTAACCCTTTTCACTGAATTTCTGGTTTAAACTGAGGGGGGGGGGGAGTCTCATGCATTGGTTTTTGAAAATAGTGGTTGAACTCATACATGCATGTCATTCTATAACCTAAAACCTAGTAAGAGTAATTGGGTAGGAGTAAAAGATGGTACAAAGATGGGTTGGTAACCTAAATAAGTTTGAGTAGAAATTGTGAACTTCTTTTCTAAGTCATGCGCGTTAACTTGTGCACTAGATTGACGTTGCTAGACCATTTGGTGAATTGAAAATAGAAGTTAAAAGGGAATTCGGCTCCAGGTATGTATGGCTAACTTTGGACTTGTAAATCGCCTTGTTTGGGTGTTTGAGTGCTTGGTATGTGATTTCTACGTGATTTGTTTGTGAAATTCCTGTGATTGGTATGGTTGAGTGAATGTGGTTGTGCCTTCGCAATATTGATGCAAGTAATCAGAAATAAACCAAGTTTGCAATTGTAAATGTGCTATGTGGTAAGAACTGTGAAACAAGTAATGGAAGGAAATGGGAATTGATGTGCTCGGAATAACCGTGGTAGTAACATATGTGGTTTGTCGTGGGAAATTATCGTCATGACCTATCAATGCATATGAGTAGTGAAATACATGGAAATGGTATTGATGGTGGAAGTTCATGTAAATTGTTGTTGTTGTTTCTTGAGGATTGTTGTTGTTGTTCTTTGTGAATTGTTGTTGTTGTTGTGTTGTTTGTGAATTGTGACTGTTCGGTGGGATCGGGTTGCGTACCGCAACACGAAGAAATAAGGTATGGGTTGTGGTGATAAGGGTGGCCGAGGTAATAAGGGTGGCCGAGGTAATAAGGTTGGAAAGCGATCGAAATCGCTATTGAAATGAACTATGAACAAATTGTGAAATTATTGATGTGGAAATGTGGAAGGGGAAACAGGAGAGATTGTAAACTTGCTGGTTTGATTGCTCTTTCTTTGTGGATTTGATTGTTGTTTCCATTACAATTACATGCTTGTTTATGGAAGAGAGATTGTATACCTGTTGGCTTAATTGTTCCCTCCTTGTGGATTTGATTGTCGCTTTTATTACTGCTACTTACTTGCTTATGGTTCGAGTTTACTTGGAGCAAAGTTTGTTCATACATACCAGTACAATTCAAATGTACTGACGTCCCTTTTGCCAGGGGTGCTACATTCGTGTTATGATTGTAGGTGGATCCGTAGCAGGTACTCCAGTTCACCGATCGTAGCTCCCCTTCGTCCTCCATCAGCTTTTTGGTGAGCCCTTTTTCTCCCGGGGCCCTGCGTGGCTCAGGCCGCTTATTTTCGGAGTTTTATTTTTGATTTTGTGTAAGGTATAGCCGGAGCCTTGTTACCGGCAAATACTATATTATCCTGTTGTACTTTTAGAGGCTCCGTAGACAGTAGATGTGGGTTAGAAACTTGTGTAGATCCGTGTTTTCATACATTGGTAACGAGTTGGTGATTTCATTACTATTATGTAAGTATGTATATGTTTTGTAAATTAAAAAGTGTTCTTAATTAATCATTTGGCAAATTCTTGGAATAATTGAGTAAGGAAAACATGGGGTAACATGTGGGTTAGGAAAGGCATCTAGGTTCGCTTGGCCGGGGCTACCCGGTCGGGCGCCGGTCATGTCCCTCGAATTCGGGGCGTGACACACAAATTTAGAGCTGAGATTAGGTCGTCATTCTTAAGATGAACAGTTATGAGGAAGCATTAAAGAACTTAGAATTATGCATATGGGATAAGCAACAAGAGTAAGCTGGAATTTGGTAGCAAACCTCCGCAACGATAAGTCGAAGTAAGAATTATGGTATAGTATGGCCTACTTAGATGTAGTAAAGCTAATGGCGCCCAAAGGGATAGCTTGACATAATTTTGTATATGTTCACAAAGTGAAGCCTAGAGATTGACTAAAAGCTGGAGGAAAGAGAAGAGAAGAGTCGCATAGGCGCACATACAAAGTTAGATTCATAAAGGCTGCATGATAGAAGGTAGCAACAGTTATGAGATTAGAAGGATTCCGACTACAAGTCGTGGTGTGAGAAAGAGGCTTAAAGGGGGGAATGCCCTAGCCTTTAGGATACATTCACAGAACAATTGTTTAAATGAAAAGAAGAGTATTGAAGTATTCGCAAGAGCTATGGGATATGAGAATGATAAGTGCATCGGTCAACATTCGGTTCCAAAGGGGGGAATGATGTTACACCCCATGTTTTTGTATGTGAAAGTACGCCATAAGTAAATTGATGGAAGCTCGAAAAATGAGATGTTACATCCCGCATTTTCATATGTTAAAGTTTCGTCGTAAGTTAATCAACGTATGTTCGGGAATGAGATTATTTTGAGGTTATAAGCATTATGCTATTTCAAACAAGTGATGAGTAAATTCGTGAAGATGAGAGGGTAAGCAAATCGAAGAAAATGAATTTCGTCGAAATTTGTCATTTTCGGATAAAATACGGCCCGAGCTAAAATACCCGGTATTTATGGACTAGTACCATACAAGGTACCACATGGCCATGATAGTAAGGTGTATAAAGTGTATTAAAAGTGAGTAGAATTTTAAGTAATTTGAGATAATTCTTAATTATGTGGATAATTGATTAATTACCGGGTAACGGGACACTACCTAATTACCTAATAAGTGGACAAAAATTAAAACTTCCCACCCCCACCCCCACCCCCACGTGGCAGCAAGCCAATTCTTGGATAATGACTCATTAGTCATTTAGTATATGTGTCACATTAAGGACTTTGGGTGGCAAAAGTCATTCTTTAAGTAGGGGATGACCTATGACATAAACTAGATGCTATATGGAGACTATTGGGAGGACTATGAGTAGTTTGTCTGGATTTTAGTATTACCAAACACATTAATGAAATGATTCTTAGTGCCAGGTCTGTTAATTACATGAGAGAGTTCATTTATTTTATACAAGAGAAGGAATGGTGGATCCCATTCCATTGGCGAAGATTCACTTGGGCGAGGGATAACAATTCAAATATTGCATCAAGGAATGACAGCCTCTCTGGCTTATTTACCTATGATAGTATGATGCGAAAGAAACGTTACATAGGTACTCGGTTGAGTATGGTACCGGGTGCCCGTTACGACCCATCGGTTTGGGTCGTGACACCCCGTCTGCTCTGAACTCAACCATTTCTCCTTTCATTTCGCATAGAATTCCTCTAGGACCCACTGCTTCTTCGATCTCCATTGTACGGCTGGTATCGATCCTTGTTTGACATCGATTCACGGTCGATATCTCTCTTGACTCTGTCGATGGGTCTAACAGGATAAACGGACCCGGAAGGAGCCCAAAGTTGATCATCTTCGACCCTAATTTTCGACTGATATCGATTATGCACATCAGCCCAAATAACAGACGGATACTCCATCAGATTCTGCTTCAACTTCTGTTAAGCCACCGAACTACGAACATTGAGTTCTTGGTTGAAAGCTTGAACGACCCAATCATCTACGGTGGGTGGCAGGTCCATCCGTTTCATTTGAAACCTGGACATGAACTCTTTGGGCATCTCATTATCCTTTTGTCTTACTTTGAAAAGGTCTACTTTCTCGTTTCGACCTTGATAGCCCAGGCGTGTGCTTTCATGAAAGAGCCTGCAAGCATAGCAAATGAGCCAATAGAATTAAGAGGTAAGTTGTGATACCATATCATAGCTCCCTTTGACAAGGTCTCTCCAAATTTCTTCAACTAGAAAGACTCGATCTCATCATCCTCCAAGTCGTTTCCTTTGATGGCGCATTTGTAGGAAGTGACATGGTCGTTTAGGTCAGTCGTTCCATTGTACATACGAATCTCGGGCATGCGAAATTTTTTAAGGATTGGATTTGGAGCCGCACTCGGAGGGAAAGGTTTTTGTACGAACTTCTTAGAATCCAAGACTTTCAGTATCGGCGGCGCTCCCGGGATTTGGTCGAATTGTAGGTTTTCACCTTTTTGTCGTTTGCTTCGATTTTCTTCTCCCCTGATTCCATCTGTTTTGTCAGCTCCTCGAGCATTTTTATGATCTCGGGGTCGGGCCCCGACTCATTTTCATTTGACCTCTCTGCAACCGGTTCTTTCCTACAGGAAATTTCCCGGGACGGATCGGGTTCAATTCTGCTCGGTGTCCGGCTTTCGTTCTACAACTGAGCTATCGCCGCTTGTTAAGCCTGTAACATTTTGAAGATCCGTAGATTGATCCCGTCTCCCCCATTGTTTTGAGTATTATACGCTGTCGATCGGGCTCCACCACAGATGTTATTCTCGTGGTTGGTAGGTAGGTTTGTGTTGATAGCCACATGCGAGTTAGCGTCCAATGGGTCCACGATTGGGATCAACGGGCGGTATCTCGTTACCGGACGCAATGTTGTTATTTTTACCGTGGTGACCGGATTCATTGTCAACAGGTAGAGCTGCCAATTGTGAGTTTGACATTTTGAGCTTTAACCTGAAATTAGAGGCACTTCAAAGAACAAGTGTAAAATAGTGTATGTTATGAAATATTTGTATCAAATAACAACTATTATCCTTAGCCCCACGGTGGGCGCCAAATTGTTTACCCTCTAAATCAGATAACAATTGAATTTATATGTGGTTTTAAGAATATGTGGATTAAATTGATACAAAGTGGTAAATTAAATTGCAATTGAAATAAAGTACGATAAAGTAAACTCATACCACACGAATTGAGCAGTTATAGCCTTGGGAGGTGATCCACCATTGAACAGAATGCACTTCGATCAGTGTCAAGACGCAATTGAATAAGAACTTTAAAGAGAAAATAAAAGTATATTGCTTTTGAATGCGTGTCACAATGTGTCTTTACAAGTAATCAGACCCCTTTATAGTAGGGGAGTCCTACTTTAGGTACAATTCTATAAAAGGTAAAAATCTCCTGATTTGCTGATTTGCCGGTTCCTTATTGATACGTGCCGAGATTTCCGCCGTAACACCCGACCGGTCACGAATACTTCGGCCTTCTGTTATTTCGGTCTTCTGTTGGTTATACTGTCAATGTTTCCACGAGCTCGTTCGGGGTCAAGGTCGATTCAGGGATCATGGACTCGATGTTCTTGAAGACGGACATTCTGACCTCGTGTTCTGGTTCGATGGGACTCGGGGTCGATAATCAATCCCTCACGTTCCGAGCCCGATCTGTCATGTAGTGGATGAGCCCGATTTCGATCGTAAACAAGGAGCACGAGAAAACTGTTGAGTGTGTGGCCTTTTGAGAAAACTGTTCGGGCTTCATCCAAAACCCAAAAACTACTCCATATATCAACTAGGAGTACAGTTACCAACCATCAGGAAGTAATTGAGGCTACTTCAGAATCAGAAGCGAAAAGCATATGTTGGAAGTATAAGACCAGTTAAGCGGATGAGTCAGTGCTAATCTTGCAGGGATTGCTAAAGTGTTCGATGTTAACATGTTTGATCCTCAAGAGGTTTCAGCAATTGGCTTTGCCTTGGCGACGATGCTATGAAGTGAGGGAAGCAGTGGAACCTCGAGAGCAGCTAGGAAATATTGCAAGTGATTAAGTGAAACCATTTTGAAGTTTCCTAATAAGGTTTGCCATTCCTTGAGATTATGCAAAATCTATTCAAATCTGGAAGAATATAGTTGAAAGATATCTCATATTTAGAATTTAATTAGGGGTGGCAATTGGGCGGGTTGGGCTGAATTTGGGCGGGTCAAGATGGGTTAGGTCGATAAATGGGTCATTGCCCAATCCAGCCCAAAGTCTACTTGAGCTAAGATGGGCTGGGTAAAGATGGGCTAAACAATGGGTCATAATCCAACCCGCCCAACTTGACCCATGTTTTAGAACCATGCTCATCTTGCATTAAAAAAACTTTTACCTTAAAATGTGTAAGTTAACAAATATTTTGTGGGTGAGGGTGGGGGGTTGGGGTGAGTGGGTGGTGCGGAAAGCGAAAAAACAGAAAATAGAAAATTGAAATTAAAAAAAAAGGGGCTAGGTAAAGATGGGCTAAACAATGGGTCATAACCCAACCTGCCCAACTTGACCCATGTTTTAGAACCATTCTCATCTTGCATTAAAAAATCTTTTACCTTAAAATATGTAAGTTAAAAAATATTTTACGGGTGAGGGTGGGGGGGGGTTGGGGTGGGTGGGTGGTGCGGAGTAAAGAAAAAATAAAGAAACAAAAAATTGAAATTAAAAAAAAAATAAAAATTTTTTTTTTGAGGGGGGGGTTTGCGTGGGAGGGGGTAGAGGGTAGGTGGTGCAAAAAAACAAAAAACAGAAAATTGAAAATACAAAAAGAAAAAGTAAAAAAAATTCTTGAGGGGGTTTGCGGGGGAGGGGGGGGTGCAGAATAATAAAAAAATTGAAAATTGAAAACACAAAAAAAAAAGTAAAAAAACTTTTTTTGAGGGGGTTTGCCCTGAGGGGGGAGGGTGTGTGGATGGTGCAGAAGAACAAAAAAACAGAAAATTGAAAATACAAAAAAAAGAAAAAAAATTTAGGGGTTTTGCGGGGGGAGGGGGGGTTAGGATGGGGGAGGGGGTGATGCAGAAAAACAAAAAACAGAAAATTGAAAATACAAAAAAAATATATATATAATTGGGGCAACTAAGTAAATTTCTAGATAAGTTAGGTTGAGATCCCTTTGTTTTGGGTGAGTTTCATAGGTTGTATTTGGGCAGCTTTATGGGTCAAAATGAGCTATAAAAAATAATGGGTTAACTTGGGCTCAGCCCAAATTGACCCATGAGTTAAAATCTTTTTAACCCAACCCATTAATCTCTGGACGGGTTGGGCGGATTAAATGGGTTTGAGCTCAAATTGTCACCCCTAAATTTAATGGTATGCTTGACCTTCTTTTAGATTTAGAACTTGTGAGCTTTAGTGCTAGATGGTTTCATTGGAGGGTAGATTAGATATTTATATCTATGATGCTCGTTGAGTGTCAAAGAGTCCAGTGCCATGAGAAAAGCTAAAATAAGTAGCCAATGGCTATTGAGAGAATAGGAGAAAGATTTGCAATTCTGTTAGGAGGATATACAAGTTTTGCTAAAGGAAATATCTTCCACTTGAAGGCTCTGAATCACCCATATTATCCACTAAAAAATGGGTTGAATAATGAACTATTTAAAAACGAGTCAAATATGGATAAGAACCATATTATTCATTTAGAAAAAGGATAACCAATGGATAACCAATGGGTCTAACTTTTACATTTGTAAAGCCTCAAATTGGGGGTTCTTTAAGTTGTGGAGACTAACAATTCTCCCAAAAAGTGATCATATGCAATCTTTAATCCGGGTTCACCTTGGCCCTCGCCCTAGAGTTCTTATGAAGACTCTGGTAGTGCATGTGTATGATAGGGCCCCCCATAAGCGCCAAAGATCGGTGATGTTGTCATGATAAGTGTGGGAAGTCGATAGTGTACTCGATGATTGAAGGACCTATCGACTTGCATTAACTTCCCGTGGCTAGTAGGGGGAACTTTAATGTAATTGCGGATCCATTAGAAAAAACTTGGGAGTCGGCCTCCTGACTTAGAATAAAGAATGAGATAGTCTATATCCTGTATCGATCATAGGATCACTCTATGAATAGGTCAATTCTCTGTGACCTCCCACCGTTCACGACATCCCTTGCTTCTCGCAAGAACGGCTCCTCGGTGGAGGAGTAGAAGCGCTGGTCCCCTTCGGTCAACTTGCTTGTGCCTGTTGTTACCTACCGTAGGACCTCCGTCCCCGAAGCGAAGAAAGAGGAGCAGGATAATATGGTTGGTTAACTCGTTTTTTATCCGTATTAAATATGGGTCGGGTCGGATAATTTATCCGTTTTTTCATTACCCATTTTCGACCCGAACCATATCCGATCCGACCCGCCCGTTTGCCACTCCTAGAAGTGTGTAGCTTAAAATCTCCTAAGATATAATCAGTAATCTTTTTTCGCTGAATGGATAGGAAATCATGATGAATTGTTGTTTTTTATGCTCCATCCACAAAATGAGGTATCTACTCAAATTCATCAGCTAGTTTCTTAGTCTATGGTATGGAGGTTCTTTCTCATTGTTTGAGCGGTTTATGCTTTATGCGAAGCTTTCTAGTAATTCTTAATCAAGAGTTAGTTGGTAATTGGAGGCATTTGTATTATGGCTATTCTTCCCTTATTACTGTTTCCTTTTGACCTCAGATCTTTACCAAGTTATGTTTTTCGAACTGATTTACTATAAATATGTTTGTAGCTTCAGCTGGTTTGGTATCACTTGGTCCAATGTAAAGATGAAGTATGATGGTGCTAGAAAATAAGATATGCAGATGTTACAGACTCATGGTTGACAATTTTAGCACACTTTTAATAAAGCAACTCCAAATACTCCTTCAACAAAAGGGGGTCCTTGAGGATGGACACAAGCAGTGAAATCCTCAAGGACGAAAAAGCCAAGAAAAATGTTGGAAAAAAGAACACAAGTAGAAAATACATAACAGTTCAACGATAGATGCATAGTTATTGATATCTGTTGCTGTAATGAAGGTAATGTGCTATTAAGATCAGTTCATCTTCCTGCAATTCTTCCTGATCTCTCCGCTGGAACCTGTCAAAGGCGAGATGTTCCCCATCTTAACCATAGACTTGGCAAAGTGCTCGAAGAAAAGCGCATTGTTCTCTGCATATTGTTTCACCAAGGCTAATGATGCTTGACTCTTGGTAGCAAGAACTTGGTCTGAGTTCAGGAGGCCCTTTGAAGCCAACAAGTTCTTGAAGTAGCTGTTATCAAATTTTGTGGGAGAGACAAAGTCCAAGAAAAATAGGTTTTGGTCACCTCCAGATTTTGGGCACCTATTGCGCAATAGGGCAGCATATGATTGATCCAGTGTTGAGTCTGGTTGACTGTTTCCTGATTGGTTGTAGAGCCTTTGCCTGAAGCTGGTACATCTCGAGTTTCCAATTGTGTGGCTCCCTGCATAAGAAATTATTGGTATCAACTATATGGTTTCACGTGTGATTTCTTGTAAAAATGCAGCCCGGTGCACTAAGGTCTATGTGTGGGTTTCTTGGCAGACTGGACTACAAGGGTCTACTGTACACAATCTTATACTGCATTTCTGCAAGAGGCTGTTTCTTACGGCTCGAACCCCGTTACCTCCTGGTCACATGGCAGCAACTTTACCAGTTACGCCAAGGCTCCCCTTCTCACG
Organism: Nicotiana attenuata; assembly: GCF_001879085.1. Taxonomy (NCBI): domain Eukaryota; kingdom Viridiplantae; phylum Streptophyta; class Magnoliopsida; order Solanales; family Solanaceae; genus Nicotiana; species Nicotiana attenuata. The sequence goes on along the minus strand of NC_031990.1, from coordinate 55,193,595 downwards.
TGTAATTACTTGTCCGGATAAAAATAAATTAGCAAGCACAAAAAAAAAAAAAAAAGAGTAACTTTTACCAGATAAAGCTACAAGGTCAACAAGATCAAGTCCTTGTCTCTTGAACTTTGAGAGAATGGTATCAAATGTGTTGTTTGGAGCAGGAATGTTGTTGTTGGAGCCACTTAAACTGGCACTTCTGGAGTCTCTTCTTCCCAATGGAACCTCCCAGTTTGGTCCACCAGCCTGTACAAACAATAAAAGTAAAGTTCATGTTTTTTTTTAAATTTCCTAAAGAGGTACTCAGATCAACTATATATGTGGCTCTACTTACTAATACAGTAGAATCCCTTGCAGCAAGTGCCAATATATCAGCGCAAGAGACAGTTTGAGGACATTCCTTCTCCAGTGCAGATTTAATCTCATCAAGGACTTCAAATCCGCGAGCTGAATTCCTGTTAGGGTTTGATCCTTTTTCTGTTACAATGCCTCTGCTGCTATCCAGAAGCAGAGATGCATCACATCCCTACATGACATGGTGAAATAATCACTCGGCATAAGTTTTTACATCTCTATCAGCATACACACACTTACCTTCCTGATAAGCTATACCGTCCAACTTCTCTATTACAGTCATCCTCTATAAGTTCACCGGCCAAATTTCTTTGGAACCAATTTTCATGTTATATTATAGTATATGTTCTCTATATATTATAGAGAGGTTTGACTTTAATTAAGAAGTTCAAAGCCGCAAAAGCCAAAAGAAAGAAGGCCTTTTTTTTTGGTATATACTCTCAGTATAAAATTAGTAGTGTAACTTTTAGCAAGTCTATTCTTGCATGCTAGTATGCTACTGCACTTCTTATTCAGAGTTTTCCAACATGTAAATTTCTGCCATGTAGAGTTGTTATGCCACAAATATTTATGTACATGTACATTTAACAGGATTTAGACAGCAGACTCAACCAAAGGAGTTGGAGCCTTGTTCAAATGTTACCATCAAAGGATTCACATGCATATGAGAAGTTCAGCATTGCTATAACTAGTAGCATAAAGATTTAGTCACAGGAAATATGTTTTACCTTGACAAAACAGTCGTGGAAATGGAGCCTCAGCAACGAAGCAGCCATTCGGGCTTCTTTAGCAACAGCCTTGGCAACAACAGACTTAACAATTTCTTGTGCTTTTGGGCATGATCGGTAATAATATTGTGGGTATAGGTAACCATTGTTACTCTTAAAAGAGAAACAAATTGGTGCAAAAGCAAGGAGAGCTATGAAAATGAAGAAGCTCATGGACCAAGCCATTTTGAAATTAAGTTCTAAGCACACTTGGTGTAGAAAAGGCTTAATTTGAATATTGAAGAAGGCTAGTTAATTTGCTGTGATGAAATTGAGATGGAATCACTAGTATATATAGTGTGTTCAATGAAAGAAAGCGTTACAAAGGATAAACAAATAAATGGAGTTGGTAGCTTTTTAGTTAGGATTACTACAATTCTTCATAATTTTAATTTGCAAAGCGAAGAAAACTTGTGTTACGTAAATGTTTTTCAACATTAACTCATTTGTTATGTAAGACAGGAGGTGATTACGACTCTTTATCTTTCTACTTGTTGACTTAGTTATTTTTGAACCTTTGTAAAGTTGATAAAGTCTACTTCTAAAGAACAATTCAAAAGGAAATTGAAATGAAAAGAATCAAGGCTTATTAAACAAATAATTCTTGGGAGACAATTGTCAAAGTTCATCTATTTGGTAATCGATTGGATAACGCCATTACTCTGGTCACTCAACTATCCCAAAATTATCACCTAAAGTTACTTTTCTTTCGTTTGTAACAACAAAGTCACTGAACTATGTCTATTGCACTCAGAAGGTCACTCAACTAGATTTTTCAAATTTTGGATTGTCAAATACCTATTTTACCCTCTAAATTATAAACATTTATCTTCTTTTTATTTTTTTAAACTTTTTAATATTATGATTTTCCCTTTTTAATTTACATTATGGACTTACCTATAGAATAAATAAATACTATTATTTATAAATTTAAAAAATAAAAAGTATTTAAGCTTATATAATGCTGGAATAACAAAATAATGAGCATAGTAAAAAAATTAATTAGAATAATTGGTTAGTAATAATAATTTTAGTATTAACAACAAAAATTCAAAAATTTATTTACACAATTCAAAATGAAAGAAAATGAGGTAGGGGTAAGGTCTGCGTACACACTACCCTCCCCAGACCCCATTTATGGGATCAAACTGGGTTTTTTGTTGTTGTTGTTGTAGGATAAAAGAAAATAAAGATTGTAAAATATATATTCCATGCACGTAATATAAAAATATTATTTAAATAAAGGTTATACATTATATATTCTTGAATTATGCTCAATTATATTATTATGTTTATACCAACTTTCCGACGACACAAAGTTATGTCGCCGGAAAGCAGAGGGACTATCTGTATAGGGTAAAATATGCTATGGTAAGTCGTGCATAGAATATATATAATATAATTGAGCATAATTTTCAAGAATATATAATGTATATTGTAAAAATACCTTTATTTAAATAATTATTTTTATATTACGTGCATGGAATATATATTTTACAATCTTTATTTTCTTTTATCCTACAACAACAACAACAAAAAACCCAGTTTGATCCCATAAATGGGGTCTGGGGAGGGTAGTGTGTACGCAGACCTTACCCCTACCTCATTTTCTTTCATTTTGAATTGTGTAAATAAATTTTTGAATTTTTGTTGTTAATACTAAAATTATTATTACTAACCAATTATTCTAATTAATTTTTTTACTATGCTCATTATTTTGTTATTCCAGCATTATATAAGCTTAAATACTTTTTATTTTTTAAATTTATAAATAATAGTATTTATTTATTCTATAGGTAAGTCCATAATGTAAATTAAAAAGGGAAAATCATAATATTAAAAAGTTTAAAAAAATAAAAAGAAGATAAATGTTTATAATTTAGAGGGTAAAATAGGTATTTGACAATCCAAAATTTGAAAAATCTAGTTGAGTGACCTTCTGAGTGCAATAGACATAGTTCACTGACTTTGTTGTTACAAACGAAAGAAAAGTGACTTTAGGAGATAATTTGAAATAGTTGAGTGACCATTTGAGTAATTAACTCTCAAATCGGCCTACAGTCTTCCCCTAATCAATATAGACTTAATTAATTGTAGCTATCATGCTATATGGGAAATCTCTGGTGAAAGTAATAAAAATTAAGCATAAAAGAATGACTTGATCTGGTCAGCCCCACACGCCTTGATTGCTCAAGAGTCAAGCCATGAAATATTTAAAAAAAAGGTAACAAAAGAGTTGATAAAAGCCGCAACTGCTTTGTTGACAATAGAGGACCTCAACATTATTTGACCTGATTACTCTATGTCCTATATACACAAGCCTTTGTTGTTCTTTATACATAGAACAGCTACATAAAATTAAGTAACTTAAGGTTTTTGATTAACGTAAGTAATCTGAATAATACTTACGCTAAGAAATATTCAACTCTTGCGCTAAATTTTATTATTGCAATCCACTGATTGAGCTTTGTAAACCTGTAAATGAATGTTGGAAGACAAATTTTAGTTATGCTTTTCCGGTGTAGTTTGAGCTATGCTAATGCACAGTTTCTTCTCAATTAATAGAAATGGCAATCCGCGTTTACTGCTTGCTAGTTATACTATAATTTACTGCTCTCATGCGTTACAGAAGCTACAAATTTGGATAAGGGAATATTAGGTAAATGTGATATTGGTCCAATGAATGACAAAAAAATATTCAGGTAAAAAGGGTTAGGAGAACTGCTCTTCTACATTTTCAAGCATGAACAAAATAATAATCTTTATGCTTCATGTATAGAAAAAAATGCTTTTTACTAAGAATGAGGACAATGTGGGTTGAAGACAATGGCAGAGACGAGATTCAACATCTATTATATATACATAAAAATGACTTTTTGGCCTTGTATATACAATGTGATTTTTTGAGGAAGGATATTTGGATGAATTCCTTTCCGCTTCCCTAGCTCCGCCGATGATTGGCTATATATCTCAATTATGTCATCCTTAGCGAACCGTCTTATGTCCTCTCTGATATACCTGCAAGAGAGCAACTCAAGTAATTAAAACGTGATTTATTCTAAGGTTTGGAAAGCCCAAACTTGCTCCTAGAGTCTCCTTTCTTATGTCTGTAGATCCGCGAATGGCGTTAATCTCTTAAAATAATTTTAAGACTTCTGATCGAGCATAAGATAGGCAGGTTACATCAACGTGCAATCTTAGCTCCAACAGTGCACAATCAAATGACCTTTTGAAATATTAGCAATTATGTGTCAATTTGAAGATCGTTGGGCTCCGTTATATGAATATTTAATATTCGTTGTCGCTTCATTTAGATCTCGTCTCAATTCTATTTTCAATAATTATTTAACTTCTTTAACACTAGAAGTTCTATTTTTTTCCTTCCACTGATTACATGAAAATCTATGACAAGATTAATAGACTCTTACCAAACAATGGACCCAAAGTAAGTTTACCAACATTACTGCACCTTAAACCAACTAATTGTTATAAAAAAAAATTCATGCATTCTACCTATTTTCCACTTAGTATGGACGAATTCGAAGAAATTATAAGTTTTTCGAGACAATTTTCTTCTATGATTTTAGATCTATCTTGTTTCATTTTAACACCTTCGATCACCATGGTTTCACACATCTGAACTGATGTATCTCAACATAGGATATGAGCAAACCATCCCAAATGATCTTCTCTTATTTTATCCTTAATGTGTTCTATTTGTACTTTTTGCCACATGTAATTATTTTTAATCTTGTATACGGTCCCGATTTTGCTATTCGATAGAGACAAGGGAGTTGCATCGGAGGTAATCTCATGATGAATATGACCCGAGCTCGAAGACGAGGCATAGAGCCTAAAGATCGAAGTGTCCGTTGAGACCGAGGCCAACAACAATCGAGGCTAAGTATGACCAACTTCGAGTGAATTGCAATAAGGGAAAGGCGAGATATCCGTAACCGATCGAAGTTCATGGCGGTAATCTCGGAACAGATCAAATCAAGGGCGGTTATTTGTACCAATCACGGGATTTACTTCCATAATTAGAATTGTACCACAGTTAGAATTCCTCTACTATATAAAGGGGGAGTCCCATCTGTTATACCCCACGTTTTCGTACGTAAAAGTACGCCATAAGTAAATTGATGAAAGCTCGACACAAACGAAACGAACAGGTATGTTGAGGCTATCCCTTATTTCTTTTGGCATGATCCATACGACACAAACGAAACGAACAAATTTACAATTTTCATACATGACTATATTCATAGAAATATTAGAGATGCTTATGTTCTTGATTCCCCGTGTGTCATATTATTCTATCATCTGTTCATGGGTCTCACAAAATACGTAAGTTGATAAAGTTTATTTCGTGATATTAGTTAGAGGCATAATGGTCTTATGACATTCTGAGAGGTTTTATTGGCGTACTTCTCATGCATTGCATTCATTTATACATTTACATTGACCCATGACCAGATGGCGTTATATACGCGTATATATGTATATTATATGTATATGCGATATGAGAAAAGGTTACGGCATTATATACGCACCACCACCTGATTAGCTGGTATACATTGATGATTTTTCCCACAGTGACCGAGATGATATGATGGGATGCCCTTAGAGGCTTGAGGATGTTATGAACACATGTACCTATGCACGACATGACATTCATACGCATATGCATGACACTATAAGTATTTCATAATTTACAAAGTTATCCAGACTTACAGATTGAGTCATTTACTCTATATTTCTTCCATGTCTTTTATGTACTTATTTATGTGCCTTACATACTCGGTACATGATTCGTACTGACGTCCCTTTTGCCTAGGGACGCTGCGTTTCATGCCCGCAGGTCCCGATAGACAGGTCGAGAGTCCTTCAAGTAGTCTATCAGCTCAACGGAAGATGTTGGTGCGCTCCATTTGCTCTGGAGTTGCTTGTTTGGTCAGTATGATTTAGACGCGTGTTGTTTGGTATGGCGGGACCCTGTCCCGAACTTTATGTTAAGTGTGTACTCTTAGAGGCTTGTGGACAGATGTCATGTATACGAATGCTTGTATGGCCTTGCCGGCCTATGTTTTGAGTTTACAAAAGATCGTGTTGGCCTTATAGGCCCGTATATCACATGTATAAGTTTTTATATCAGGTTGGGTCGTCCTATATTGAGTATTCCCCTATTTTTATTCTGGTTAGCCCATGACGGCCTATTTAGACCATTTACCAATGAAAGTACAATAAGAAAGATATGTTATATTGGTACTCGGATAAGTAAGTTACCGGGTGCCTGTTGCGGCCCATCGGTTTGGGTCATGACAAAAGTGGTATCAGGGCAGTTCTGTACAATAGATATGAGTGCTACAAAGATAGGCACTGGAAGCATAGAAAGGATAAATATAATCTTAGTATGGCTCCCGTCCCTAGTAGAGAGATAATGCTAGGCAACACGAAGAGCCAGTAGATGGAGCAAAGGGGAGCTAAAAGCAAAAGAATATCTTGTTGAAGTTTTCAGAATAAAGTGATAGACAGAAATGTTAGCAAGAAATAAGAAGAGAGCTAATGAAGCATTAAGAGTAAGATGTGATACATGGATGACAATGGTAGATCAAAAAGATGACAATATTACAGAGTCTATAGTCAAGTGAAGGAAAAGACGAGATGTGACAGGCCTTGAGACAACAAAAGAGTATAGGCCATAAAGTCATATCCTCACTTCGAGAAATAAATTCATGACTCCAACGCAACTATCGGAAGGAAAAGTTAGACCCCAGAATAATAGAAATCAATATGGGCTGGTGAACAAGATAAACTAAACGTAAATTAGGGACTGAGTGATTGAATAATAGTCGGCATCATGAGAGTTTCAGATTTCGTTTTGGCGATAATAGAATGGAAAACAGAAGAAGATTCATCAGAAATTCAGAGAATGGTCATTCAGGAAGACGCTTCCCTAAAGCAAGCAATGTGAGCAAAGTTAAGCTTAAGGGACTATGTGTGCCAGTTACACTAAGTGCCACCCTCGCGAGTAAGGAATTTTGTTATCCTTGGTACAGAAGGATTACCGCAAGGCGAGTGAGGGTCGTCGATAATGTGAGAACACGCCAATGATGAAGAGGTAAAACATCTATAGGTAGATCGTCGTAGCGCTAAATATTAGTACTTCCCTAAAGGGGGGAATATGAAGTGATGTGGCATTGAGTCAGATTTAAGTGGTTCTAGTAATTATGGAATGGTAAAGGAATAATGCGATAAAATGAACAAGGGATAAGATTGCACTTATTCAAAGCCTACAGATATGCTACGATACCAGAACATTATGCAAACACGACGTCAAGGAGAGGAAGTAAGGGTTCCTGCATGAGATGTTATTGATTAATAAAGAGCCAGCGCAATATGTAAGTTAAGACAAAGTAAATAACCCAAGAAAGATCACATGGAGTATTGATATGAGAATGGACCAACGAGTAGTTAGTAGTTGATTCAGGAAGAGCCTAGTTATGGCTAGTCAAGAGGATACAGACAAATCAGCAGGTCGTGCAAGATAAATATAGTAAAACCCAATATAGTTAATTCAGCCCCACAGTTATGACATTGTAATACTTGAGAAATATTCAGATATGAGCTGGGGTAGTTAAAGGTAACATATGAGTATTACGGGAATAAAAGAGAGTTCCACTGGGAAGACAGTCAAAATATCATTTCAGAAGCAACCCTACAAGCACAAGGGCGTGGAAGTAAGTAACTACGGATAATTATAGGCAAGGAAGGACATCAAAAGGTTCGTCGAATATACAACGTAATAAGCACACAACTTTACAAGGGTTAGAGGATCCTCCCTAAGAGGAAATAAGAAAGAAGGCTTCAACCGAAGCATAGTAACTTGAAGAAGAAATGGTCATGTAAAAACAGTCTCACTACAACATTGTATGCACTCCCTAAGAAAGTGGTATCTATCGTGACTAATGAACAGGAAGTAAGTGATATTCGAGATCATATGGGTTACATGGTATTCTAATATTCATGAGCACCAAGATAAGCCAAGTATGCACGCAACAAGGGGCAAAAAGACCAGGAAAGTAATAGCTTACGTTTAAAAGCTGAGAAGGAACAAAATGAATTATTTGACCAATGATCCAGAGTTAGACGTTATGAACGCACTTAAGATTTCGAAGTATTATCCATGCAGCATATATGTTGACAATCATACAGCCATAGAAGACTCCGGTATAAGTTAAAAGAAAGAATTAAGTCCAGTTCATAGACAAAGGATTGAATTGTTAGAAGATTGTATCATGGATATTCCATAGCGTCCATGAAGGGCTAAAGTAATAACTAATACCAGGAGCCGCAGATCGGAAGATAGCTTAAGCTTACATAAAGGCTGATCAGAAAGAATAGGAAACTAAAGAGTTACATCAACCAAGTAAATCAGGAATTTGATTATTGGACCCAGAAAATTATAAAAATCGTGATTGACAACATTGCAGGATCACTCTTAATACCAGAGGTACAAGAGAGAAAGTACAACAACCATATTCTATAACGGCCCTTACGATAAAGCCAGCTAGAAAAGTACCAGCCTTATAAGAAGTCAGTACGAAGCTCCCACCGGATTGTGGATGCACCAGAGGTGCAAGTATTATAATAGAGCTTCAAGTTATGGACGTGAATTATACCTATGTAGAAGGGAGGTCATGAAAGAAATAGAAGATACGATGCAAGATTTTAAGGTAATAAGGTAAGGGTGAATAACGTACGAAATACTCAAATGCAGAAGGTTGTGAATAGTCCATACTTCGGATAAAAGGCTAGAAGCGTGGGGATTCAGTATCCAAGAATAATAGCGGCACAATCAATAGCATATCTTCTAGCCTATGGTTTCTAGGTACCGAGAGATCTAGCCAAGAGAGTAAAGAAGAGTTAGAGACGATGTGATGTCTCGCTTGATGTTCCAGAATAACATCAGGAAATCTATGGTGCAAGCAAGTTGAAGGAAGGTTGCGAATAGTATAAATAGATACGTATAGGTCGCAAGCTAAAGTATAGTAAAGCGACAAGGTTTTATGACAGGAGTAGGGATGAGAAAGGGCGAGTGAGAAGGTGACGAGAATGGATAAGTCCTCGGGATTAAGCCCATGAAAACAAGAAAGCTAATGGTTTCTCTAAGTTATAGAAAGTTCAGTATAGCCTGAATGAAATCAAAGGAATCTATGACTAATAGCATCTAGAAGAAGTGGAATGCTGCCCTGGTAGTGGAATGAGGGTGTGATTGTGATAGATAAAGGATGACGTTTGGGCCTTTGATTGAGTAATGACATGAAGAGGATTTCATGAATTGTACGGGATTAAAAATACCCATGTAAGGTGGATCATATTGGGATGCTATAAAAACGGTCATGGAAGTATAGTATCGTATCACCCTAGGTGGATCAAGAAAATCACTTCAAATATTCCACCATGCAACGTGAGCCCTAGCGACAGTGTTACATAAAAAGGTCAAGTTATCAGTAATGGATTACAAATCAACAATGAGGTGAATCAACAATGGATGGATAAAAGTTACAAAGTATGAGATAAGAGTAGGCGATTATTCTTAAGATGAACGGTAATGAAGGAGCATTAAAGGACTTAGATTTATACATAAGCAATGAGAGTAACCTGGAGTTTGGTAGCAGACCTCAGTAACGATAAATCAAAGCAAGAGTGATGGTGTACTAACCTACCTAGATGTAGTAAAGCCATAAGGATATTTAACCAAAGCTATGAAACAAGATATAACAATATTCGTAAGTTCAACAAAGTACCAAGCGAAGAACTTCAAGTATACCTATAGACACCCAGAGGGACAGCTTGTCATTTATTCTATATATTTTCACAAAGTGAAGCCTAGAGATTGGCTAAAAGCTGGAGGAAAAAGGAGAGAAGAGTCGCATAGGCGCACATACAAGGAAAAAGTCGTACAGGCTGCATGACAAAAAGGTAGCAACAGTTGCGAAATTGGAAGAACTCCGAACACAAGTAGTGGTGTGAGAAAGAGGCCTAAAGGGGGGAATGTCCTGGCCTTTGGGATTCATTCACAGAACAGTTGCCTAGATGGAAAGAGGAGTACTAAAGTATTCAGAAGTCATAGGTTATGAAAATGATAAGTGCATCAGCCAACATTCGAAGACGAATGTTCCAAAGGGGGGAATGATGTTATACCCCACGTTTTCGTACGTAAAAGTACGCCATAAGTAAATTGATGAAAGCTCGGAAATGAGATGTTACATCCCGCATTTTCGTACGATAAAGTTTCGTCAAAAGCTAATCGACGTAAGTTTGGGAATGAGATTATTTTTGGGATTATAAGTATTACACTAAAACAAGTGATAAGTAAATTCGTGAAGGTGAAAGGGTAAGCAAATCGAAGGAAATGAGTTTCGTCGAAGTTTGACATTTTGGGTAAATACGGCCCGAGCAACGTAAAATTAGCACCTTAGCAACGTAAAATTTTGCGGTACTAAAGGAGTACGGTGCAACCTTTTACAAGAATATCATATGGATTTTTCCCTACTCCAGGTATGTTAAGGTTATCCCTTATTTCATACCGACCTTTGTCCTCATGGCGAGAACAAGCGCATAGTCGCCCCGGGAAACGGAGTACCTCCAATCAATCCCGATGGACCACAGGCCGTAAATGGACCACAGGCCTTAAATGGACCACAGGCCTTAAATCCTATCGATGTCAATTCTCGTGTTGCGATCCATGGAGATTTAGGCAGCGACCCAAAAAATAGCGTCCGTAGAGACGCCCGGAAAGCCGATCAGAATGCACAGAGCGGAGAAGAAGGCGAGATTAGACTTCAAATGATATTTGAAATGTTACAAACTCAGCATGCTGCAATAGCGCAACTCCAGAATTGAGCACCAAGCAGGATCAAACTCGATACATCACAGGAGGTTGTTCATAGGGTCGAACCTGTGCGGGAGAAGTTGAACGATAATGGATCAGGGACTGACCCCGCCGTCATGAAGATGCTCGAGGAGCTCACTAAACGGATAGAATGGGGTGAAAAGAAAATCGAGGCTAATGACAAAAAGGTAGAAACGTACAACTCACGAGTTGACCAAATACCGGGGGCACCCCCGATCCTAAAGGGTTTGGATTCGAAGAAGTTCGTGCAGAAGCCTTTTCCTCAAAGTGCGGCTCCGAAGCCCATTCCTAAGAAGTTCCGTATGCCAAACATCCTCAAGTACAATGGGACCACCGATCCTAATGAACACATCACTTCGTACACATGCGAAATAAAGGGAAATGACTTAGAAGATGATGAGATTGAATCCGTTTTGCTGAAAAATTTGGAGAAACTTTATCGAAGGGGGCAATGATATGGTACCAAAATTTGCCGCCCAATTCCATCGATTCTTTTGCCATGCTCGCCGATTCGTTCATAAAGAGCACACGCCGGAGCAATAAAGGTCGTGACCAGGAAGTCGGACCTCTTCAAAGTGAGACAAAAGGACAATGAATTGCTAAGGGAATTTGTATCTCGATTTCAGATGGAACCCATGGACCTACCCCCGATTACCGATGATTGGGTTGTCCAAGCCTTTACTCAGGCTTTGAACGAGCGAAGTTCGATAGCATCACGTCAACTAAAGCAGAATTTGATTGAATATCCAGCACTGACCTGGGCCGATGTGCATAATCGATACCAATAAAAGATCAGATCGAGGATGATCAGTTGGGAGCTCAAACCGATTCCGTTTACCCAAACAAGTCCGAAGGCAGGATTCATAGAGACATCGATAGAGAACCCCGATCGAACGGAGATCGATACCAACCATATAGTGCAGATCGAAGAAACAACGGACTGGGACGTAATCCCGTTCGAAACGATCGAGGGAATGATCGAGGTCAAAATTCTCGAGGGCTCATGAGTAAGAATGGATTAGATAAACACGCCGAGCCTAAGGAAGCACCACGGTTATCAGAGTACAACTTAAGCGTCGATGCTTCATGTATTGTGTCAGCCATTGGACGAATCAAAGATACTAGGTGGCCCAAACCCCTACACATTGATCCAAATCAAAGGAATCCAAATCAAATGTGCAAGTACCATGGAACCCATGGTCATGGAACCAAATACTGTAGACAGTTAAGGGAGGAGGTAGCTCGCTTGTTCAACGAGGGTCACCTTTGAGAGTTCTTGAGTGACAGAGCAAAAAATCACTTCAGAGACAGGGATACAAACAGGAAAAATGAACAGGAGGAACCACAAAACGTGATTCATATGATCGTCGGTGGGGTCGATATCCCTCAGGGTCCGACATTTAAGATCACCAAAGTCACAATCACAAGGGAGAAGCGCACCTGGGACTATTTACCAGAAGATACCTTATCTTTCAATGATGAGGATGGAGAAGGGATCGAATAGCCTCACAACGATGCACTGGTAATATCTATCCTTATGAATAAAATTTAAGTTAAACGTGTGTTGGTTGATCCAGGTAGCTCGGCAAATATTATCCGATCGAGGGTCGTGGAGCAGCTCGGCCTTTAGGATCAAATCGTGCCTGCAGCTCGAGTGCTCAACGGTTTTAACATGGCGAGTGAAACCACCAAAGGGGAAATCATGTTTCGGTGAACGTGGCCGGAGCCATCCAGGAAACGAAGTTCCACGTGATCGAAGGTGATATGAGGTACAATGCGCTGCTCGGAAGACCTTGGATCCATAATATGAGGGTAGTACCTTCAACGCTTCATCAAGTCTTGAAATTCCCAATACCAGAAGGAGTCAAAACGGTGTACGACAAACAACCAGCATCCAAAGAGATGTTTGCAATCGATGAGGGTGATACCTGTATTGACTCTGACATCAACAAAGGGACCAGAATCAAGGGAAAAGTAGAAGGTCAAATAGCAATCACAGTCGCCGGCTTCGACCAGATCTCCCTCCTCTTCTTCATCTCGTTGCTTTTAGGCTATGTCGGCAGCCAGAACGGCAGTATCACTCTTCGACTTACGAGCCTTGCTCTTCTTAGGCTTGGGAATATTGCAAGGCGAGGCCCTTATCCTCTTCTTGTCCTTAGCCGTTTTCGGGGCCTCCTCTTCCCCAGGTAGAGGCGGTCTCATAGCAGCATTGTCTCTTAGACCTGTATGAGAGGAAATCAAGTAAAAATACGAAAGACACATTTCACAGAAAGGTATCAAACACGATAGGGAAGCTTACCATGATTTTTGGCCTCCCATCGGCCCTTGGCCAAATCACGCCAACATCGCTCAGAGTACGAAAAGGTCGAGGCCAGCTTCCGACCCAGCCTTTAAGGTTCGGGATTGCATCGTGCACCTAAGAAACTGCTGTATCATAGGAAAGGATGTCAATACGAAACGACAAAAGAAAAAAATGATAGACGGAAGATATAGGTGAGTTCGTGCTTACGCTTCATGTTCCACTCTTCAGGGAACGGCATCTCTCGGCCGAAATTATGTCTGAAGTCCTCACTTGGACAAACCGGCCCATCCATCCTCGGTCCTTATCCTCATCTATGCTCGAGAACAGCACCTTGGTGGCCCAGCGCTGAAGCCTTATCAATCCACCTCGATAGAGGCAGGGGCTATAAATTCTAATAAGGTGGTCGAGGGTAAAAGGCATCCCCTCGACTTGGCTCACGAAGAATCGGAGCAAAATAAGAATGCGCCAGAAGGAAGGATGGATCTGGCCCAGGGTTATTTGGTATTGGCGACAGAAATCAAGGATAACAGGGTCAACGGGACCCAGCGTAAAAGGGTAAGTGTAAACACTCAAGAACCCTTTCACGTGAGTGGTGATGTCCTCTTCAGGGGTCGGGGTCACCACCTCCTTGCCTTCCTAATGGCAATCCTTTTTCACTTGCTTCAGGTCGCCCTCAGTTATCGAGCATATGTATCTCGACATCGGCTCACATCGGCCAGGGACCGACGAGGGTTTCTCGATCTTGAAATTGGAAGTGAGATCGAACGACCCGGGAACACACTCTTCGATGCGTGGCTCCACCCGCGTTTTATCACCGGCCGGCCGTGATGAAGAGGCTTTTTCCTTTTGGGGAACGGTTTTGGATGTTTTCGCCATTTCTATGTGAGTTCAGAAAAAAAAAAGATGAAGTTTGTTGTTTAATAAGAGGATATGCAAACGGGATGTAAATAATTTGCAGAATTGAGGAACTTGAAGGAAGTAGGAGAGCTTTGAAGATTAAGAAAGGTTTTGAAAGTAAAGTTTGAGATTTATGAAGAGGATCTATTTATAATATTTTCCATGACGCTTCAAGGGCACTAGTGGCCGACCATCAACTGGCATTAATTAATGATCTTGAGAACTGTGCAGACGCGACGCTTCAGTCGCCTCCGTCGCTTACGTCACGAGGGTGACATCATAATTGGTCGAGGTGCAAAATCGAAGGCTCAGTTCGTTTCTTTTCATTACACTCTAAGAAACGAGGGGACTATCTGTATACGGTCAAAATCAAGCCTACCCGATTTTGCTATTTGATAGAGACAAGGGAGTTGCATGGGGGGTAGTCTCGTGATGTATCAGACCCGAGCTCGAAGACGAGGCATCGAGCCTAAAGATCGAAGTGTCCGTTGAGACCGAGGCCAGCAGCAATCGAGGCTAAGTATGACCAACTTCGAGTTTAGTGCAATAATGGAAAGGCGAGATATCCGTAACCGATCGAAGTTCACGGCGGAAATCTCGAAACAAATCAAATCAAGGGCAGTTATTTGTACCAATCATGGGATTTATTTCCGTAATTAGAATTGTACCATAGTTAGTCCATTGACGAATACCAAAGCAATATAATATTTCTTTCTTCTGCTCATCAACTTACTGCTCTTTAACTTTTCTTACTCTATCAAGCTCGAGGGTTCACTAGCTCGAGGGCATTGACCGAGCATTGGTTTGTTTTATATTATTGTCAATTTGCATCATCTATCTTTACGTTATCAATTGGTATTAGGTGAAATCACATATCCTTAAAACCACATTACAAGTTTAATTGTTACTCAATTTTTAGGGTAAACATATCTCAACGTAGGACATGGGCAAACCATGTCAGATGATCTTCCCTTATTCTGTTGCTATGACTTTTGTATACTTATCGTTCTCAACTTCACTTCGAGCAGGCACTCGTACCAGAAATCTGGTTTAAGTCTTATTGTGTTATCCTGATCCCCAGTATATAGTGAGTGAGTTTTTTTACTCTTGTGGAATCTCTTCAGCCACTCACATCCAATTCCCATGTTTTTCAATAGTGATCCAGTAGAAACAGATTGCTTACATTGATTCTTTATTTTTTACTTGGGCCTGCATGTGCTCCCAGCACGACAGCTCCATACTAGTAAATGAAAAGAAGCTGCAAATATAACGATTTAAGTGAATTTACTTCCTCCTCTTTCTTTGGTCATTGAATGCATTCAGATTATGACAGTATATAGTATCCTTTTTCATCTCTATACCAATTTATGTTTGTCTACTGATATAGTATATGCATCTGCAGCTTCTTTTATTTGTTCAATTCGATTGCTCCACTGTTATGATAAAGTGAGATAGCTGCTAAAACTTTAAGATTACGAGTGGTATAGATTCATGATTAACAGTTCCCAAACAGATGGCCATGTTTTTCAGACAAATGTGTATGAAACCATGCATTAATTTCTATTTAGCACACTTTTGACAAAAGCAACCTAAAGTACCCCTCGAACAACAATAACTGTCTATGAGGATGGCACAAGCAATGTGATCCTCAAGGACGAATATTGAATAAACTAGAAGAATGTAAAACAAATGAACAAGAGAAAGATACATAAAAACATATCCATAAAGGGACAATTATTGACTTTGTTTTGGCAATGGAAGTTGTGCTACCTCTTTTAAGATCAGTTCATCTTCCTGCAATTTTTCCTGATCTCTCCCCTGGAACCTGTCAAAGGTGAAATGTTCCCCATCTTAACCATAGACTTGGCGAAGTGCTCGAAGAAAAGCGCATTGTTCTCTGCATATTGTTTCACCAAGGCTAATGATGCTTGACTCTTAGTTGTAAGAACTTGGTCCGAGTTCAAAAGGCCCTTTGAAGCCAACAAGTTCTTGAAGTAGCTGTTGTCAAATTTTGTGGGGGAGACAAAGTCCAAGAAAAATAGGTTCTGATCACCTCCAGATCTTGGGCACCTGTTGCGCAATTGGGCAGCATATGATTGATCCAGAGTTGAGTCTGGTTGACTATTTCCTGACTGGTTGTAGAGCCTTTGCCTAAAGCTGGTACATCTTGAATTTCCAATTGTGTGGCTCCCTGCATAACAGTTTATTTGTTTTTAACTACGGTTTCACGTGTGATTAGTTGACAACTAGTAACAATAAAGGGAGTAAGTTTTACCGGATAAAGCAACAAGGTCAACAAGATCAAGGCCTTGTCTTTTGAATTTTGTGAGAATAGTATTAAATGTGTTGTTTGGAGCAGGAATGTCATTGTTGGAGCCACTTAAACTGGCACCTCTGGAGTCTCTTCTTCCCAATGGAACCTCCCAGTTTGGTCCACCAGCCTGTATAAAGAAAATAAAGTTAGCTCTGTTTTACTCTTTTTAATTAGGTCTCCTAGTAAAGTAGTATGATCAATTTTAAGTGGCTCTACTTACTAATACAGTAGAATCCCTTGCAGCAAGTGCCAATATATCAGCACAAGAGACAGTTTGAGGACATTCCTTCTCCAGTGCAGATTTAATCTCATCAATGACTTCGAATCCACGAGCTGAGTTCCTGTTGGGGTTTGATCTTTTCTCAGTTACTATACCTCTGCTGCTGTCCAGAAGCAAAGATGCATCACATCCCTACATGCCATAGTGAAACAAATAGTCAGCTATCAACTTTTTATAGTAATACTTTCAATATAAACAAGCTAGGCAATCCAATCCTCTGTATACATTCATAGCAGCAGTACTTTTTAACAGGTGCATTCTTGTGTGTTCGCGGGCTGCGCGTGTTCAACTTCATATCAAATATTATCCAAATTGTAAACTTTGCCATGTAGAACAGTTCGTTATGTACATGTAGATTTTGACTAATAGAGTATAATCAAACCAAAAGTAATTGGAGGCACGTTAACTTGTATTGTACGATAAGCTTAGCTTAGTTACACCCCGTGAGATAAATATTTAGTACTAACAAAGATATGTTTTACCTTGACAAAGCAGTCATGGAAATGGAGCCTGAGCAACGAAGCAGCCATTCGAGCCTCTTTGGCTACAGCCTTGGCAACAACAGACTTGACAATTTCTTGAGCTTTTGGGCATGATCGGTAATAATATTGTGGGTATAGTGAACCACCATTTGTCTTAGTAGAGAAACATTGTGGTGCAAAAGCAAGGAGACCTATGAGAAAAAAGAAGCTCATAGACTGAGCCATCTTGAAGTTAAGTTCTAAAGATTTGGTATTGAAGAAGTTTGAATATCAAAGAAGGCTAGTTTGCTGTGATGAAATTGAAATGGAGTTTCACTAGTATATATAGTGTGTCCAATGAAAGAAGAGGTGCAAAGGGCACACAAATAATATATGGAGTTGGTAGCTTTTTAGTTAGGATTAGTATGTTTCTGCTTGATTGACCAAGTGAAGCAAATTAAACTTGTGTTCTACAAGTAAATGATTGTAAAATTAAAGAACCTTCAACAACTACGTAAATGTTAATTTCCAGAATTCACTCAATTGTAATGCATGACAAAAAGTTGATTATGACTCTTAATTGTTGACTTAGCTACATTTTCGAGATTTTGTAAAGTTGATGCGGTCCAACTTTAAGGGAATAAAACAATTAATCAGCTTCTTAAACAAATGTAAAATCGATTTGATAGTAGTATGGATGAATGGCTTCGTCCTCTCCTACCCAAAATCCAGATTTATTAATTCTAGAAAATCTTTAATGAAAGTTATAAATTATAAAACTAAGCATGAGAGAAAGACTTGATCTGGTCAACCCCACACATACATTGATTTCTTTTGGTATAAGGGGTGCAGGGATGACAAACATTCATGAAACATAAAGTAACAAAAGAGTTGATAAAAGTGGGGACAGAAGTCACCTGCTTCGTTGACAAAAGAAGACCTCCACTATATTAATTTTATTTGACCAAATTTCCTCCATCTCCTATTATACAAGCCTTTCTTCCTCGTCTGGTTTTTCTTTTTTTGTTTTATATATCAACGTATGATCTCATGAAGCTTAACCTTTTGTTTTTCCTCCTCTCAGTTTCATCAATAACTGGAAGTAAACAACTACTACTATAATTTAAAGTAACCTAACGCTTACAATTCACTTATTTATTTTGAATACTATTTACTACTAAATGAAATATTCAACTTTTCTCCGCTAAATTTTATTGCATTCAAGTAAACTGTATTAGTCGTAGAAGTATAGAAGTTGGGAATTTATCTTCATCAAGGTGGTCAAACAAAAAAAAATTGATTATGCTTTTCTTGTATACTTTGAGCTACGCAATTGACAATTTCTTTCTCAAAAGAATAGAAATGTCAATCCCCGTTTGGTAAAATACTAGTACTTGTGTAACTTGGCTTATGTCTGCTCTCATGCGTTACAAAAGTGAGGAAGGTGACCTACGAATGGATAAGTGAATATTAGGTGAATCTGATTGGTCCAATCTATATATTATAAAAAATAACAGGTAAGAAAATGTTAGGAGAACTGCTCCTCTACTTTTTCAAACATGAACAGAATAATCTTTATGCGACATTTATGCCAAAATAATTCTTTATTAGAATGAGGGCAATGTGGTTGAAGCAGATTGGCGAACTAAATTTTCTCATTAGTAATGAACTGTACTATATCCTCTCTGAAATAGGTGCAAGGAAGTACCTTCCTCAGCAACTTAAGCAAACGTGAATCCTAAGTTTTGAAAAAAGCCCAAATTTGCTCTTACAGTCTTCGCTCTTTGCATGCATCACGAGGAATGAGTTCTACCACCCCCACCCCCACCCAAAAAAAAAATCATATAATGTTAAACATTGAGGTTGAACAGTTGTTTTTCAGCCTGTTTAAGGGTTGTCTTTGATTTCACTCGAGACAATAAAATTGACCCATTTTTACGAAATTTTGCTGATTTGATAAATATAGGAGACTTGTCGGAACCAAACATTGTAGAAGCTGCAAAGACGCAGCAACCACACTAAGCGCTATTATCTTTTGATACTGACGGCATGGTTTTTGCTATGGATGGCAACGGGGCGAGGCGGGGTGGGCGAATTTGGCAAAACACATAAAAATTTCAACCCGCCCCGCCACACTTAATTTTTTTTTCTTTTTTCTTGGATAAGCTGTTGTATGTTCATCTCTTTGCTTGCCCCAGAAAAGCTCCAATTCAGGGATGTTTTAACAAACAGAAGATGGAGACTTCACAATATAAAAGAGACTAGTTTTTCTGGCAATCATCAACATTTATTCTTTGCAACAAAAACTGGGAAAAGGAAAGGCTATCTAACAAGTTGCCCTTTTCCCTTTTCTTCAAAAACTAAAAACAGTCAGTTTAAATCATCACTTTTCCAGTTAATCTTTGAATAAAAGAACCATTCAAAAGCTCAGGACTTTCAGAGGTTCACAAAGAAATAAAATCAAAAATAATCCCATCAAACAAAGAACAAAAAGGTAACTTTAGTTAAGAGCAGCATGTATATATATAAACTCAGAGACTGTGAAATTGGGTGAAAATTAATTATAAATCAAAATAGTATTCGTGCTAGGGAAGAAGAATGTGAAATTGTAGTTGAAATGATTGCTTTATTTCAAAAAAGCTAAAATTCAAAGTTGCCCCGCATTAAACCCGCAACCCGCCCCGCTTTAAAAAATTTAAAAATTATTTTAACCCGCCCCGCACCCGCATAAGAGTAAACCCACTCCGACCCGCATCAAACGAAACCCGCACCGCCCCATTACCATCCCTAGTTTTTGCTACAGGAATCTTAATTCTCGTATAGGTTATTGGATTTGAAAATTACCGTCTACCATAGTACCATATCAATTCAATAAGAATGGAAAAAGCCAGTGTTCCATAAATCTATATACCATGAACAAGATAACCAATAAACATTCGAATTCAAAGCATTTTCGCCTCATTCTGAGTAAGCAAGTGGCTGCTTGACAGCCAGTAATTAACGGGAGGTGGCCTAGGGAACTAATAGGAGTAAGAAATTGGTAATCTGGTCTATTTCAGAGCTTCATTCTAGTCATGCAAACAGTAGCTCTCAAAACATTTCTTAGTTCGTCAGTCAGCAAGAATGCGAGAGGATGAGGCAATGTTTTATATGCAGAAGCAGAGCACCAAATATCAGTTACTTCTAAAGAGTGACCCGTCTTGTGCACATTTCTAACTTGAAACACTGGCCTGGGATGTGGGCAAGGCTCTTCCATCTAGAAACAAACATAACTTAGATTGACCCGTACCTAACTTCACTAGTTCTCCGCGTTGCTTGAGCAGAAGCAGGTTGACGCTCCCATGAAGCTTGATTTACAAAAGGATTGTTGATATCTTCTGGTCGCGAGTAGCCATGGCCTCCCCCGCTTACCTGTGTTTCAGTTCCAAAACTGCAGGTTAGATGAGCTAAGAAGGTAAATTCAGCACAGTAAACCAGTTCGGTTCGCATGATTTTCACAGCATGCTCAAAATACTGTTTTCCCCTAGTATACCCCGCTACAACATCCATACGCCCTTACCCTGGCCTGAACAACCATACCCCTAGCACTACTTACACCTTCATCTGTCACTCTCCCCCTTGCAGCGTAACCTCTTCACATGCTTCACTTTTTTGGCCTCCTAAAATAAATGTATTGATAGCTGACCCAAAGCCTTCCACAACATCCCAAGAAGTTAAGTTGCGAAAATAGGTGGACTTACAGTTTCCAAACATGCGGATAAAAGAGTCATTCCAGGCAATGCATCAAGTCCGCGCTGTGAAAATGTAATGTAATGAATTACTAAGTGTTGCAAGAGAATCATACAATTGAAAACAGAGCTGGACTAAAAGAGAGAGAATAGAAGACAGCAAAAAGCATAACTAGTAAACCTACCTGATTTTGCACACGTGTCTTGTAAATGAACCCTCCACAGCAGAACAGCGTTGAGGCAACGAATAGTCTGTACCACACAACATGTCATATTCATATGGTACACAAGATGACCAAGAGAAGCATCTTAATATATGAAACAGTATTCAAAATATAAATCTCAACTACAGACTCGACAACTTCCTAACTGAGACTACCAACTATGCAGCAGCAAAACATATGAAGTATAACCGCATATGATCTGGAGGAATTCACTCAGACATCTCAACATGAAAATAAAAGTTGAAAAGGAACATGACATACATGCATGAGAGTACACCAAATATGGCCCATCCTCTTGCAGCATCTCCGCCTTCGCTTTGCTGGTATTCTGCAGAAAATTTTATTCTATTATCATGATATAAATGGAACAGCCACCCAGAATACTAGAGCACCAGCTAGAAAGGACAAATAATATTGCTACGACTACATAATTGGTATTACGCAAAAACATCCCCAATCCAGATCTTCCCTCAACCCAAATACACTACTATTGTCTCCCCACCCACCCACCCCCACCCCCTTTTCTCACCCTAATATCTTTACTAATGATAATCTTATGGTGGGAATGGTGGACAAGTACAGGGGAGGCTGGAGATGGTTAGCCTAAGAGGCTGAACCACATTCTTTTCTTTTTCCTTTTGTTTTGGTAGTTATTATTTTAGTAGATGAGACTGCTTTCCATCTTTCTTTTCCTTCGCATTCTGCAATTGTTCGCATTTTACTCCTACATTTGACATGGGATACTTGCATGTACTCTTATATTGATTTGGCTAGTGGTGGAGTTAGATTACCAATGGTTTACTTAAGAGTATTGGAAAGCGGATGAATTGAATCAATTTTAACGACCAGATCAAACTGAAGGCTAAAACTTGACTGAAGTCAGAACTTCACAAACATTTTGGTAAAAAAGCACATAAGAGGAAGAAACCGGATTTCAAGTTTACTCAAAAGTTAGTTAACTGTTATTGTAGACGCACATTGTCAAAGACTCAAACATGCACTGCTCAATGAGTAAAATGAATGCTCATTATTGAGAAGCACATACAGATGGGATACATACAAGTGTATTCGAATAAAGGCCAGATTTCACTTACCACACATCTTTGTGAGGGTGAACTGAATGGGGTCGTAGTTTTCTACAGGGATGGTGACCTCAACTTCATATGGGGAATCACGAGCAACTTCACCTGAAAATACAATCAGCAATTTAGAGGAACAAAAGGTAGAGCCAAAAGATTATATGATAGCAAAACAAGAAAATCTCCCCAAATAGTCTAGTAAGAGGAACAGTCAAGTCATTATACATCTCCAGTCGATCAGTAATACTGTTGGAGACAAAGTTGTTGGTGATCCACCAGTTGCCGCTGAACCAGATAATGTGACCTTTAACCCTTTCTCTGGAGCAACCTGGCATGTATATGGAGAGGGGCGGGGAAAGAGGGAAAAAACAGTGATTTCCAAGTGAAAATATTCAAGCACAAAAAGAATAAATGCATAACAAAAAGCTTAAACACCTTTATTAATGGTTTCTGCACAGAACCCGAAACCGAAGCAACAGCAGTCATATAAAGGGCTACACGAGTTTGTGCAGTGCTGAAGCTACAAAATAAAATGAAGAATCAATTGAACTTATTTTAAGCAATTCAGACAGTGATATGATAACGACTGCTGTAGCTATGCAGCTTATGATAAAAAAGGGAAGTCTTAATCCCATAAGAACTGATCGACTATAAAAGCACATAAGGTGAGCAAAATGTGCATTGGAACCTAACAAACTTAGAAGTCAGAAGACGTTCGCAAGCACACAAAAAACTGGCAGTGGTAAACTGTTGGCAAAGTTGACCAGCACAAAAACTATGATTACAACTAGTCCTCTCTACTGTATGTGCTTGGTTACCTGAACAAAAGCACATTCATATGTAAATGCAAAGCATCTCTATGCAATCATGAAGAAGGAAACTGTATTTTACTGAAAAGAGTTGCCGAACTTCATATTAAAGGAAAAGCAGATTTGGAAGGTGACTAATATGGTCACCCAGAACCAGATATATCTGTTCCAATTTTTTCCCTTTTTTCAGATGACTACGTCAGCATGTGTACGCCTTAAGTTTAAGCCCGCATTTCTATCCAATTCAACGTCTTATGATTGGCAGGATCTATCCTGTTACAAAATAGAATTCAACTATAAAACACAATTACATTCCTAGATAAAAGGCAAAAGTAACCATATAGAAAACCACATAACCCATACATATTCTATGTCACGGCATAAGAATATTGTTGTTCATCAATCAAGACTCGGTTTGAAATTTCTCCTCATAATTCCAAATGTGGTATTCATTAGAACTTTGCTAGAATCAATATGATGAGCCATAATACCTCCACAGTTTGGAAAACTGCTAGATACCTAGGTGGAGGCAGCCGTCAGACTAGAAAAATGAAGATACAGAGATTTGTTCGAACAGATAAGCAGCAGAAGATCAAAATAAGCATAAAAGAATTTTTTTTTGAAAAACACAAGAACAATCCACGGTCTTCTTTTAATTATCTTAGCTAGAATGCACACGGTCTTCTTTTGATTATAATTGTAAAATTACAGCTGTTTAAAGCAAAGTGGACCCAGACCCAAAGATAGGCTAACTTTATAAATATGAAGTAGTATAAGAATAAAAATGGGGTCCAATGTGATGTATTCAGCAGTACAGTATTCAACAAATAACGAGTAATGTAAGAAGGCTTCTACTTAGAGAAGGTAGATAGATTTTCCGACAGTCCAAAGAGGAAAGTAAGACAACCATGTCCGAGATAATACTTGTAAGTAATGAGATAACCCCATTTACCTGAATTCCTTGTGAGCTTCTTCATAGCCCAATTGAGTCATCCCATTGTAAACCTGTAAATTCACAAACAAGGGCCTCCACACCATAAGACTGTAAGACAATTTAAAGGTACTGGGTAAAAGAAAAAACGTTCCCCTTACAATTTCCCATGACCTTGGATGAAAACCAACTGTGAAACCTTCGAAGACTCGCAGACCTGGTTTCTCACATGGAATGGCAAGTTCAACAACAGCTCTGTCCAAAAGTGATATTAGACATACAGCTAGACAAGTTCGAAGTTGAAGTGTACAAAATCATGCAGTTTAAAATCCCCTACATTTAGTGAAGTCATCACAAAATCCACATTATTTATGTAACTTTTTCCGGATAATCAAAACTTTTCAGTCACTCTCTCTGGTCAACTTTGCCCTCATATCTTGTCACCAATACATGGTTTAGAGATATTATAGAAATGATTCATACTTCATAATATCAGTTTTATGAAGCATTACAATTCCACAGTTTCTTTGCACTGTACAGGTTGAGAAATGTCCCTTATTTCTAAGTCCAAAAAGAGGTATGTCATGGCAATGAGTAAATGGGTAGGTTGAACAGCAGCTATTTAAAGCAGTGCAAGAGATTTTCTCTTAGCTTGATTAAACAAAATTGCACGAAAGCTCAAGATGTTATTGAAGCAAAGTCCAAATTTTTAACCCAAAGGAACAAAAATAAGTAATCCCTTAGTCAAAATCATATCCTAGTTATAGGTCAATTTGATTAAGTTCAATATCAGATCAGATATGGATTACGTACTGTATTACAGCAGCATACCCCATAAGAGTTGTGAACCAACCTCATGCTCACCCCACGTCCAGTTGTCAGAGAAAGCAAGCATCTAATGAAGTAATTCAACTAAAGGAGACATGAGAATAGTGTTAGTCTTAAGTCTTTCCTTTTTCAAGGGTATGGAAAGGGAATGCACCCACAACTCCAAATATATACTCCCTCTGTTTGAATTTATATGCACTCTCTCTACAACTTCAAGAGGTAAAAAAATTTAAAATATTGAAATTATAAATTTTAATGGGATGATTTCTCTGTCAAACAAACTTTTCAACCATTACATAATATTTTCTTCCAACATAACTAATATAATATATATAAGTCACATTTATATCTTAAATTGCAATACTATACAGTTATATAAAATGGAATGAGGAGAGTATGGACTTTTCCAATCTTTTAGACCTCACTCCAGCATGCAGCTTCTCTCTCTCTCTCTCTCTCTCTCTCTCTCTCTCTCTCTCTCTCTCTCTCTCTCTCTCTCTCTCTCTCTCTCTCTCTTTCTTTTTCTTTATTGTTGTTTGGTGGTAGGGCGGGGGGGGGGAGAGAAGGGGACAGGGGAGGGTGTGAAAACACATTGAATATCAGCTGAATGATGGGAAAAATACCTACAAGTAGAATCATATTCAACACTGCAGATGCATCCAAGTCCACCTGAGGTATTGAATTTAACAAAAAAATTAACAAGACAAAGACACATTCCATAAGACTATAACTGATTCTCAAAATTCCAAATCCCACATTTTTGTTAAGCAAAGAGGTAATAATGGATTCCTCAGTGAAATCAGAAAAAGATTAAGGAACCTAACGTCTTCTACTACTTCACTCTTTTCTGCGAAAAATCACTATCTATACCACCAGCAGAAGTCATTCCATTAAAAAATTAGCTTTCAATTTTAACAGTGAGGTACACATGACACAGAAA
Organism: Nicotiana attenuata; assembly: GCF_001879085.1. Lineage (NCBI taxonomy): Eukaryota > Viridiplantae > Streptophyta > Magnoliopsida > Solanales > Solanaceae > Nicotiana > Nicotiana attenuata. Next base: position 55,167,774 of record NC_031990.1, on the reverse strand, counting down.
CAAGGGAGAAAGAGAATACATGACTAACAAATTTAGTCCAATAATACACTTCAGAATTAACGATGAAAATCAGACGTGACCAGTCAGCAACTCGCATACCGTTAAGCAACACAAAGACCTACTGCCTTTATCACATCCCCGGAATCGAAAACCAAACTTTGCGGTATGCTGGTCTTCGCCTAATTCAGGATCATAAGACAAACTAAACCACATTTTCTACACACGGGACAAAAGCACCAAGGATAAGACATTTGTCTTTTCATCAATTCATCGTGCCCACCTCAATGAGCCATGTACATATCTCAGTTACACGGTTGATTAGCTTTGTCCTTATATAACCTGATACGCATCAAGAGATACACGAATAATTGAGATAACTTCTGGTAGATTTTCTAATTAGCACTTGTTGCATATAGGTCAACCTCATGACTCAATTCCAGGAACCACAATACACTGTCAATCAGATACTTCATCAAAATACACTGTCAATCAGAGGGACATGAGCTTCTACCCCAACATGAAGAGCCATGGCAAAACCTAATACGGGTATTTAGGATTTTCACACTGGTCAACAGCTATAATGATTTCACTAGTAACTGATGTAGAATTCACTGGATAAGTCACGCAAATATGAGCCACCAAAAATGACATGTTCAAAGTTATTTAACACTTGCAATACTTTGTACAACCTTTTTGGCTGGCAATTTTGGTGCATCAATATGCGATATCAAAATTATGCTTCTCCTAGCTGACCCCCAGGCTTCATGTTTATGATGCCATTGTAGATCTAAATTTTCGGAATCAATTGACAGTTTCAGAGGTATTTCAGAGATTAATCAAAAACACTAACTCAGACATTTTGTAGTTTATTGAGGCTATTTCATGCATCTTGCATTAAAAAACTATCTTACTAGTCAAATGAAGGGTTTGCATACCTTTGCATTGTCCCTGAGGACAGTTTCCACATATGATATTTACCTATTAATCCAGAAATAAGAGAGTCAATCTAATTGTGTTGGAGTTCAGTACATGGAAACCAAATATTGGAAAGTGATATTCCTATAGGGCCCACTACTCACTTTTATCTTTTGGGAAGATTACAATATGATTTCTTGAAAATACAACACATAAAAAGGTTACATAGCTGGAGAGAGAGAGAGAGAGAGAGAGATCATTCAAACCTGAGCTGTTCGGCCCATCTTATCATAACTCTGCTCACAGTTCATCAGATCACCGTTGAAATATTCCTGGGGACAATAGAAACAATGTAAATTAAGATTAGACTTGCAGGTAATCAGCAATATAAAGCAGGCACTTTGTTAATTCAAGTGACAGAGCAACATGAAGCAAGGGAGCAATGCATCTGAGGAGCAGGTTGTGCGACTTCAAGCACATACTTCACAAATTAAAGCTCAAAGTGATCCAAGTGAGAAGCATTTGCTTTTACCAATTACTAGTATGCGTAGACATGTCTGCTAACTCTACTAATACACCTCGCATTAAATTTTTTCCTAAAGTGAATCGCTCTTTTCTCAGCTAACTTATTAACTGTCATTTCCACTTTATGTAGTAAACAGCTGCAGCTAACCAGAAACAGCTGTCTAGAGGAATCAATAAAGTCTTGTTGCTTCAAAAGGATTTATATGCCACAGAGCAGAAGTAGAAGAGCACAAGAGAATATGTTTCACTTCCCTATTGCACCAATAGGCATCACAGTCTTAAGCAAACATGCAGGAGTCTTTAATTTTTTCCAGCGTAAGATTATACTTCACCAACAGTTGAAAAGCTTACCTGAATGAAGCTGACATGTCCAGACCCAGTATGAAAAAAGTTGAGTTTATCAAATCTGCCGAAGTCCACATATCCCTGCAATTCAGGTTCACTCTTTATTACATAAGGCATCAATGTTACAAGAGTACATAATGGACTAGTTAATCAAGTAGACATTTTCTTGGTACAACAGCTCGGTATTCTTAACAATCTACAAGTTACAGTGAAATATGAAAGATGCATGGAGTGGAGTAAGAATCATTTTCCCCACTTTCACTAGGCACTCACAAGCAAATCCAGCTTTCATTTATTCATCAATTCTTGATAGGCAGTTAATTTCTACTCCTGTGTACTTCAGAGGTGCCAGCCCCTAAAATAAATTACTCATCACAACCACAGAGAAAACTAACCAAAAGAAAGACAACAACAGGTTGTATTGTTTATGGTATAATTATACAAGGATTTAATACAAAGATTTTAGCAACGGACAATAATATAGGGATTGTTATGCAGTGAACAATAATAAAGTTACTCTCTTTATTTTGCTTTAAAGTAACTATGAAGTGCCACTATCAGCGTCAACTAGTATGCTCAACAGCTATTAATCTAATTAGGTATGAAACCCTGAAGGATGTTTTTGTATGCATCACATCAGGTTAGGGATGCAAAGATGAGAAGTAGGGAAGGAGCTAGCTGAAGATTACTAGAAAGACAAAGTTTGTAACAGTTGGAGAGAACATTTTCCGGAAAAGAAGTAACAGAAAGGAAAGAGGATATAAGCATCTAGTAATATACCGAGTGAGAAAATAAATGAGAACATCGTAAAATGCATTACCGCGTGTGATCTAGACTCGACATCTTTGCAAAATCGAACCACCAAGTCAGCTTCCTACATTAAAAGACACCAATGAGCATTGCATTTTGCATATAATCGAAACCATTTGTGGACATAGCATCAAACTAGACATCACCTTCCCCTCATACTCAAATGGATGTCCAATCCAGCTACTCTGAGACATAGGTTAAGAAACACAACTTTATTCAAAACGCACCTCTAACAATACAACCAGGTTTAATCATTTCAGATCTCGAAGGATAAAAAATAACATATAAGAAATTTGCAAGTATTGTGGCACCATTATTGTGATTTAATACAAGGAGATGCATTTTATCAGAATAAGAAATATAAGAAGATTGCAAAGTTCAGCAGCATGACATTATAAGGTTAAATTTCTGTATTTTAAGCCACTGAAAATGGAACAATTTCAGCATTTCTGTGCCCATCTCACTAAATCGACTAGAAAAAATTTCAAAGGATACAAAATCGTGAATGTGGCTGGAGTTATCCAGTGCATAGCAACCAGTATTTGGTGCAACAACTGAAACAACCCCAATTGCTTGTAACAATACAGCTGAAGAAAATATGAATTTGCAGATTAGATCAGAATTTTCCAAATTCGTCAGTATAAGGACATCAAGTAGTTCCAGAGAATTCTTCCTCGTAGAATATATACACATCACCTGCTACTACTGTGATTAGCAAATGATACGCTACATTTTCAGTAGAGTAGTTTTTTGGGCTCCGCATTTCCTCGAGTACACCGCGGTCCTGCCAATACATTCAAGTAAGCAAATGAGATTTTATTTTATCACTACTCTATATTGACTAATTGGTTATTGCTGCAATTGCTCGCAATTTTGCCATGTCAATAGTTCGGAGTTCGGACCTTACCAAGGGTGGGTCTACTCTAGCCCTTGCCTTAGACCCCCAATAATTAAGGCCTCAAAATAAGAAGCAACATTATATTATTATATAATATACGGAAAAGGGCTAAAAATGTCCCTGTAACATCACAAATAGTTTAGTATGGAGCTCCGTCCACCGATTTGTCCGAAAATACATTCAACGTTATCTTGGGGCCTGAAATTACCCCGCGACTAACCGAGCCATCTGTGATCCCCTCATTTAATGCGTTGTCGTGATTTTATTGTTCCACGTAGCTATATGGCCCCAATCATTTACAACTCGCCCCAAATATTCACTCGCCCCATTTATCGGACCAACCCGTGGTAAAACAAATATATTTCACCTACCCATTCATTTTAACCTCATTTCTTTTAGTACCCCATCTTCTTCACCAAATTTGGGCTCTCAGTAATGGTGTTTTAGGGTTTAATTAAGATTGCTATCTGCTTCGATTTGGTGAGCTAAAACTGAAGAATTTTTCATTTCTAGCTTATCAGACTGACTACTCGTTGATAAAAGTAAGTATTTTCTGATTTGGGTTAACTTTTAGGGTTTGGGAATATTTGGGGTTCGGTAAATGTTGTCTCTTTCTTTTTGTTTAATAGGTCATATGATCTTATTATAGTATCCTTTATGCATTTGTTTTTTATTTTTGTTGGGGGTGGTCCCAATCGTCTTTGTCCGACATGAAAAAGTTAGGGTTTTTTTTATTTTTGTATGTGTTGTTGGGTGGGTGTTAGTCGACATAACTGTGGTCCTTTTCCGTTTTCTTTATTGCTTGATATCTTTTTGATTTTATTCATAACTGGTGTGGGCCACTTTTTTGTTGCATCTGGATATGTCAGAAGAATGGTCGATAAAGTATATTTGTATTTTAATCATGGTGGTGATCGGAAACTGGAACCCACTTTATATTATTGTAAAAAAGATGTGCACCTGCTGAGAGAGTATGAAGTAGACTATTTGTCCTACATTGATTTGTGTAATGAATACACTGATGTACCGGGGTATATTGAGGTACACCAGCTAATTTTTACTGCTCCATGTAGTAGATATTATTTGTTGGATGGAGATGAAGGAATTAGGAAGCTTCAGTCACTCATTAATAAAAAATTTAGGGTTATTAATTTATTTGCTATTGACCTCCTTCAACTTACTGATACCAATTGTGAAAATATAATAATTGGGACTGATTGTGACAGTGAGGAAGAGGGTACGGTAATGAACATGTTCAAAGTGATTATGATAGTGATGTTGTGTTGGGGGTATTTAAGAAGCAAAGAAACTTGAGGTAACAGACCAACTTGATAGATACAAAATCTTGGTAAAGGGTATGACAAAGAATCTTGCTGAAGCAAAAGAAGTTATTGGTTTTTATTCTGTTGCAAATAAGAATGCTTTAGAGGTAATTAAGAGTGACAGAAAAAGACTTCGATATAAGTGTGTTGTTGGTTATCCCTTTAAATGTCTTATTTCTAAGGATGGAGATAACCTAGGGTGCAAGATAAAGACTTTACATGCTAACCATGAATGTGGGGAAGTATTTGAGAATAGAAGAGCTACTCCTGCTACCTTAGCTCATTGTTTTAAGAGAAAAGTTTAAAATAATCCCAAGTACAAGGTGAAAGAAATCAAGAGTGATCTGGAGGAGAGATTTAAGCTAAACGTGAGTCAGTCAAAGTTAAAGAGAGTGAAAAGGATAGTGTTAGAGAAACTAGAAGGTAGCTACTTAGATGAATACAACAAGTTGGAGGCATATGCCCAAGAATTGAGGGAGAGCAATCCTGGTTCTGATGTGGTTATCCGGATATCCAAGAATACTTTGAAAGAAGGTAAAAGAAGATTTTTGAGGATGTACGTGTGCTTTCAGGCCCTCAAGAATGGCTTTAAAGCAGGTTTGAGGCCTTTTATAGGACTTTGTTTACCTTGAAAATGGTAATTACAATTAGATTTGATTTTGTGATTCTAAAAATATGTAATTTATTTTTATGCTAATTGTTAGAAAATAGATGCTAAGCATGAGACTAGAAAATAAGGTAAGAGCTTGAAGATAGTATGTTGTGCGAACCGAGTGGCCAAGAATCGGGGTCTCGAGCTATCCGTATGCTGGGCCTCGAGGTCAAGCTAATGAGCTCGACTGGAGATGGCTGATGAAGGACTAACAGTTCTAAGAGCTTTGGTGAGGGCTCTTTATGATCAATGATGAGTAATAAATGAAGAACAATTAATGAAACGCGATAAATGTAAGCGATGTAATAAATATAAGCAATAAAATCAAGGGAGAATATGTTTAAGTTAGAGAGCAGATAATGTTCTTGTTCTTGTATTGAATATCATGTGTCTTACAAAATGACAAGGGTCCCCTTTATATATGAGGGGGAATCCCAACATAGTACAAATGCATTTATTACAAAGATATGCGGCTGGTACAACCATTTAATGCCACGGCACGGGCTTGTACTAGCCCAATAGACTTGGTCAGCTTTAATCACGCGCCTTGGAAATCCTCCGCTTATCCATGATAGCCGCCGATCTGCACTGCCCTGAGGTTGAGCATAGGCAACCCTCGGGGTTGAACCTCGAGCTGTGCCTTGGGACTTCTGAAGACGGGCTATGGAATGCCAAAATGATCGTAAAATCAGACTCTTCGATTTCAGCCGTATATGGATAGTCCCCGCGTTTCTTAGAATAAAATTATATGAAATAACTTTGACATCAACTTCCTCGAGCCTCTCACGATGACGTCATGCTTATGATGTAAGCTTTCGTGATGACTGAAACATCCCATCAGTTCATCATCCCAAGAGCATTCAATACACTGTCGGTTTATTTCCCAAAAAAATGGTGATATCGTCGCCGATCCGTTTCCCAAAAAAGCATTGATTGTGACTGTAGATACGTTTCCCAAAGGCATTGATTGCGCCGCCGGTTACGTTACTACCTTTCTATAAATGGGAGGTTACTTGAACCAAAATTCCACCCAGTAAATCATTCTTCAACAGCCTTTATCCCTTTTCTTCTCTTCATCCTCATCCAAACTCTAATTTCCATGGTTCAAGCATGTGACTGTAAGGTCACACGACAGCGGTTTTGCCAGTTATGCCATGGCTCTTTTTTAAAGCTTTTCCCCACTGAGTGGGATCATACTGGTTTGTTGTTGTTGGCCCGAAATAATGAGAGAGGGGCTTCAAATTATTCCTGTATCAGAGGATATGTGGACCGTGAACCGCTGCTCATCTCTCTTAACTTCAACTTGATGTGGCACCTCATTCCTTTTGCTTTCCATGGAGTGAGGTGGCATTATCTACTAACCTTTGCATCCCACACTGGTGCAGTGTCTCAAGAAGTGGCTTCACAATAGTAGTGCTGACGAAACCCGTACTCACCAAATTTTTCACCAAGCCACAATTTTCCCCGCTTGTTAAAAGCCTTTGCTCTTTGATAGGCTATAGCTGTCTCGGATGAGTCTCTCAAAGATATTGCTCTGAAGATCGAAATGGGATCCTCGAGGGAACGATTTTCGCAGACGTCGCGTTCGAGGATGTACCCTCGAAAGTAGTTTAGACTCTTCAGCCGTTGTTTTTTGCTTCTTTGTTTCTGTGTAAGGACCCCTCGTGGGCTTTTGTAATCATTGCTTATTAATACAACAGTTACTTCAATTTGTTTTTGTCTTGTGCTGGATTCCCTTTTGCCTGTGTTTGCAAAAAAATCCAACCGTGTGACTTTATCGATCAGTCCGAATACTGGACTCGGACATAGGAATTCCTTTGGTTCTCGATTGGTTAATATGATATTCCCTGAAACACTTTGCCATTCCTCAGACTAAGTCTGGGTTGATCTGATACAAACTTAGGCCGTCGAAACTTCTGAGTTCGAATTGAATGTGAGCGGGGCCTCGAATTTCTTCAAAATAAAGCTTAGCCCCTTTTATGCACCATTGATAGTCCTCAAGTGAAAGTTCGCTTGATCATCTGAAAATAAAGATAGCCCTTAGGCTTTTGCAAATAGTTCCTGAGCGAGGATACACTCGAACTCGGGTGGCCCTTGGGCTTAGTAATTGAGCGAGTGTTTGCTCGGACTCGAAATAAAGATAGCCCTGAGGCTTTATGAATAGTCCCCAAGTGAGAGCTGGCTCGAAATCGGGTACCCCTTGGGCTTAGGAATCGGGCGAGCGTTTGCTCGGACTCGAAATAAAGATAGCCCTGAGGCTTTATAAATAGTCCCCGAGTGAGAACTGGCTCGAAATCGAGTAGCCCTTGTGCTTAAGAATCGGGTGAATGACCTGCACTTCTAATAGCATAGATCCTCGAGATCGGGAACCATCTCGAGGCTAGGTTTATGTGGTTAACTCATTAGATCCCATCGTTATAACAACAGAGATCCTCGAGATCGGGCACCATCTCGAGGCTAGGTTGATATAGGAATCTGTGACCCCTCGAGCGTTATACGACAGCGTCGTTCGTACGACATGGTTATGAAATGACTGAGGTGGTCCCGCCGGTACACTTCTCCGAAAGTGATAATGGCCTAGTCAGAATTAATTGGCCTTTAGAGTAGGCGGACAGTCGCCGCTTGCTCTATATATGAGTTTGCTTTCCTCTTATTTGAGGATTCTGCTACTTTGAGCAGCTATCCTTTTCATAGAGCTCTTCTTCCTTGCGTCAGCTCTTTTACCATTTTAATTCGAAGCTTTCGCCTAAGTTCTCATTTCCCCTTTCTTGTTTCACCATAGTTATGGCTGCTACGCCCAAGCCCGTTCACCAAGAAGAGGGGAGTTCCGCCTCTGCTTCCCGCTTGGTCGGTGGTACACCGTCGGCGTCTGGTGAGCCAACCTCGAGATGTTTTGTTTCGAGGAGGGACTTTTTGTTAGAGAGACCTCCCAATGTTCAGGGCCATTGGGAGCATGCATCGAGGTCCATTTCATCAATAGGAGAGAAACACCTCGAGGCAGTGAGGAGAGACTGCGGATGGGGAGAAAAGGTGGTACTGCATGTACCTTCCCCGGAAGAGAACATCATGGCTCATGTAGAGGGGGTTTTGAACGTATACACGTACCCTTTTACGTTAGTCCCTCTCGATAGAGTCGTGCTTGACTTCTGTCGAAGATATCGGGATACCCTGGCACAGGTTCACCCATCGTTCTAGAGGACAATATTGATGATGAGGTTCTTTGCAGAGGAAGCCGGGCTTGAGTTCACCCTTAGCCATCTCATCAGATTGTATCGGCCCTTTCATTACCGAGGCCTGATAACTTTACAATGTCAATCTGCCAGGCCCTTTGTTGCCGGCGATGAAGAAGATGGGGACCGAGGATGGATGAGTCGATTTGTCCAAGTACGGACTGTCGATATTATCCCCGCGAAGTTCCTGCCATTTCCTGAGAAATGGAATTTCACACGTAAGTGGAACACTTGTGTTTTTTTTGTTCATGGTGGAGGCGGACTCCGTAAAGATGTTTTCCTTTTCTTTATTACAGCAATCCCATGGTTGCCATACGAGGTCCCCGACCTGGCGGATTGGACTTGGAAGCTGGCAGCTCGCTCGACCTACGATGGGCGTAAGTGGCAAGACCTGTTGAAGGGTAGATGAGAGGCAAAATGTCACGGTGAGTACCGTGTGATTCTTCTTTCTAAGGAATAGTTTTCCCTTGTGTTTCCTAACTTCTTTACCGCAGGCGTCGGAGAATTTCCCGAGGTGAGACCATGCTCTCTCGGAGGTGGGGGAGGATCATCGGCCTCCTGGTCGAAAAGCGATAACAAGCGCAAGGAATCCTCGATGGGCGAGGAGATTTGCAGTGAGGCAGGATCTGCCTGGAGGCGAAAAGGAGACGCAACCGCTGAGGTAGATCATGTACCTATCGGCCGTCGTGTAGGCATTAGTGCAACAGAAGGGAGCGGCCACACATCGATGGCTCGAGCCGAGAGGCATCCCGGGGCAGCTGAGCCTTCAATACCCGAGATTTCTGGCATCGGAGAAGTAGCTCCTCCTTTTCCCCCGTCTTCTTCTGTCGAAGGTACTTCGAGGGGTGCAAATGTTCTGCCGCCATCGTCTTCTCCCGCCGAAGGTACTTCGAGGGAAGCAAATGTTCTGCCGCCATCGTCTTTTCCCGTCGAAGGTACTTCGAGAGATGCAGATGTTCTGCCGCCGTCGTCTTTTCCCGTCGAAGGTACTTCGAGAGATGTTCGAGTCCAGGGACTGTCTAAGTCAAGTGGGGTCTCGAGCGGTCATATTCCCGTCGAGAGCGATTCGACCGGGGCCGATGAGATCAGGCCAGTGGATGCGTGCTCAACCTTTGAGGAGGCTTAGTGGCTCTGTTGTGAGGTGAGCTCTGGTTGACATTGTTGGTTTTTCAGCTTTGCATTTTCAATTTCTCACTGAGCTTCTTTTCTATAGGCCTTTGACAAGCTCAAGTTTGAGCTGTTACGCCGTGAAGCTCGGTTACGGAAAGCCTTGGACGGGGAGAAATCCCTTAGTCTTCTTTGTGATAAAAGGGCAAAGGAGTTGGTATACCTTCGGTACGAGGCGAGTCGAAGTCTAGACTACGAAGGCTACCTTGAGAGATAGGTAACCTTTGTTTCGAGGGGATGCTTGTTTCTTCTATCCTTGGAGACCAATATTTTGATGCTTCAGTTGTAGAGAAAGATGGAGGACCTGGAACGCCTTTGGGGTGAAGTTGGTTAGGCCAAGTATGAGTGTAATGAGCTAAGGGCCACGATAGATGCCCAAGTTGCGGCCAAGAAGAATGCTTTGGCCAAGGCTTCTGCCCTTGAGGTGCAACTTCGGAATGCTCGTGAAAATAGCTTGGTCCAGACGAGCAGAATTGCAAAGCTCGAGTCTGACCTTTTGGATATAAAAGACGAGGTCGTGGATGCCCGGGCTGAAGCTGAAGAGATTCGAGAGGCTGATAAGAAAATGGCTATTTATTTAAAAGATGTTGCCGACGCTCGAGCTGAGTTGAGAGGGGCTTTCGATCGGGAGAATAGAAGTAATGAATATGCCCGGTGCAGATCCCGGAGGGAAACCCTCGAGGAGATCCATGCCAGGGGCTTCGATCTCTCGGAAGAGATAGCGCAGGCCAAGGCAGATGAATACGACGCCAAGTTCCTCGTATCTGATGCCGAAGATAATGAGGAAGAGGCCGATGGAGCTGCAGTCCCCGAGGGGAAAGTAGACTAGGCTTTTTATTTTTGATTTTGCGTACAGTGTTCTTAGAGAACTTTGTAAATGAAGCCTCATGTTATTTCACATATACATATAAAGAGAAGCCTTTCGATTTTCCCCTGTCATGCATTTCCCGTTGCTTGTGTATGTCTTTTGTTTTGAATTTTGACGCTTGTCAATGATTAGCCAGATGAATTGGATTTTGAAGAAAAAACCCTTAGGTTTACAAATCGGCCCTGTGGCTCGCCGGGCTGGCCCGTAGGCTCTTACGCATTTGCCCTTAGGCGCTTTTTAGTTAACCGTTTCGGGTTCAGTCTTCGAGTTGGGTTTCGACTTGAGCTCATCGACCCTTAGGTTTTTAAATTTTAGGCTGGCCCTTAGGCTCTTATGCGGTGGGTCAGCACGACCTCTAATATAGGCTGGCGCTTAGGCTCATACGCGTTGGGTCGACACGACCTCTAATATGGGCTGGCGCTTAGGCTCTTACGCGTTATGTCCGCACGACCTCTAATATGGGCTCGCGCTTGGGCTCTTACGCCTTGGGTCGGTACGACCTCTAATATGGGCTGGCGCTTGGGCTCTTACGCCTTGGGTCGGTACGACCTCTAATATGGGCTGGCGCTTGGGCTCTTACGCCTTGGGTCGGTATGACCTCTAGTATAGGCTGGCGCATGTGATTTTATGGCGACGGTCGGGCATCCCCGAGTCGCATTAGTTTGGCCGGAGCCTTATGACCGTAGTCATTGTATTTGGCCGTAGCCTTTTAGTCCCCGAGTGAGATGGCCTCGGCGTCTATATCGAGGGTATGCCCTTTTAGGGGTCTTACAAGTTTGAATATATAGCCTTGGCTTTAGGATCGGGATTATGCCTTTTGTAAGGTCTTATAAATTTGAACATGCCTTACTCGAGGTCTTACAGATAGGTTACTTGGCACAAGTATAATTCATGCCTGGCTTGAGGTCTTATAGATAGGTTGCTTGGTACAAGTATAATTCATGCCTGGCTTGAGGTCTTACAGATTTGATATTGCCTTACGGAGGTCTTACATTGTTGATAACGCCTCATGGAGGTCTTACATTTTCTAACATTGCCATGTGGAGGGATTTCGTGCTCGAAGGCGCCCGCTTGGGGTCTTATGGCCTCGGATTTTTTATACCTCGATGGGGTGACCGTTAACGACAGTCCCCGAGACGTCGACAGTTTTTGGCTACGGAGCCGTTCTTTGTGCATTTTTACGTTGCCTCGTTGAGGTCCTACGAGCTCGAGGTTTTCGGCCTGGAGGTCTTACGGCTTCGAGTTTTTGGTGTCAGTCCCCGAGTGTTTGGGGAATTTTTGGCTCTAGGGCCGTTTCTTGTAAAAATAGCAAACTTCTTTGAAGCGCAAGACGTTTTGATGGTAGAAGATATTCCTTTGATTACTTGGTACAAGTATACATGTTTTCGTCCTCGCGGGTTCGAGTATTCTATGCGGACACGGTTCATTTGACCGTTTGGCCCGATACATCACTTTACTATCGAGACCCTCTTTGACTCATCTTGATTTCTCGGGATGTGATCTTCTGGGGAATGCCCCCCAGTATTCGAGGTTGATTGAAGAGAAACCTTGAATACTTGTTAAGTTCTCCTTAGGTAGCATATAGATGTTGCCTCGTTAAAAACCTTACGGTAAAACCCTTCTTGGGTTAAATCCGATCGAAGGAAAAGAGTGCAACGCATGCTTTAAAACCTAAGGTCTTCGAGCTGGAAGGTGCTTCAATTTCTCCAACCGGACACCTGCACACAGGTTAGTGTAAGATGTAAAATAAAAGGGGAGGCAGTTATACCTTAGTGGAGATGGCGCTTCAAGCCTCGATATGCTTGAATCGCTTGCTCCGGGGACGCGGTACGGTCCTTTGCTCATTTATTTGGGTGCAACCGAGAATGTAGCTTGTGATTGCTACTTCACTGTTTGCTTATCCTTTGGTTCCTCTGATGTTGGAGGTGTCGATGCTGGTGCCACATCGTGCACCGCGAAATCTCCCTTGCTGCATGCTGTTCCCCGTACACAGTTTTTATTTCGTCCTTCGTCGGAAACTTCATCATTTGATGAAGGGTTGATGGTACTTCTCTCATTCAGTGTATCCATGGCCTTCCGAGCAAGGCGTTGTACCTCATATCTCCTTCGATGACATGAAATTTGACATTTTGGGTCGTGTCGGCCACGTTGACTGGGAGGGTAATTTCCCCTTTCGTTGTCTCGCTCGCCATGTTGAATCCATTGAGGACTCGAGAGGCGGGCACGATCTGGTTAAGCAGTCCGAGCTGCTCCACCACCCTCGACCTGATAATGTTGGCCGAGCTACCTGGATCCACAAGCACACGCTTAATTTGAAATATATTTACAAGAAAAGAAATTACCAATGCGTCGTTATGAGGCTGAGACAGGGTCTCGATGTCCTCGTCGCTGAATCTGAGAGCGTCCTCGGGTATGTAAGCTAAATATGAGTCAGTCAAAGTTAAAGAGAGTGAAAAGGATAGTGTTAGAGAAACTAGAAGGTAGCTACTTAGATGAGTACAACAAGTTGGAGGCATATGCCCAAGAATTGAGGGAGAGCAATCCTAGTTCTGATGTGGTTATCCAGATATCCAAGAATACTTTGAAAGAAGGTAAAAGAAGATTTTTGAGGATGTACGTGTGCTTTCAGGCCCTCAAGAATGGCTTCAAAGCAGGTTTGAGGCCTTTTATAGGACTTTGTTTACCTTAAAAATGGTAATTACAATTAGATTTGATTTTGTGGTTCTAAAAATACGTGATTTATTTTTATGCTAGTTGTTAGGTAATAAATGCTAAGCGTGAGACTAGAAAATAAGGTAAGAGCTTGAAGATAGTATGTTGTGCGAACCGAGTGGCCGAGAATCGGGGTCTCGAGCTTTCCTATGCTGGGCCTCGAGGTCAAGCTAATGAGCTCGAGTGGAGATGGCTGCTGAAGGACTAATAGTTCTAAGAGCTTTGGTGAGGGCTCTTTATGATCAATGATGAGTAATAAATGAAGAACAATCAATGAAACGCAATAAATGTAAGCGATGTAATAAATATAAGCAATAAAATCAAGGGAGAATATGTTTAAGTTAGAGAGCAGATAATGTTCTTGTTCTTGTATTGAATATCATGTGTCTTACAAAATGACAAGGGTCCCCTTTATATATGAGGGGGAATCCCAACATAGTACAGATGCATTTATTACAAAGATATGCGGCTGGTACAACCATTTAATGCCACGGCACGGGCTTGTACTAGCCCAATAGACTTGGTCAGCTTTAATCACGCGCCTTGGGAATCCCCCGCTTATCCATGATAGCCGCCGATCTGCACCGCCCTGAGGTTGAGGATAGGCAACCCTCGGGGTTGAACCTCGAGCTGTGCCTTGGGCCTTCTGAAGACGGGCTATGGAATTCCAAAATGATCGTAAAATCGGACTCTCCAATTTCAGCCGTATACAGAATTGATGGTACCTTTTTAAAAGGAAAATGCCAAAGTATGTTGCTGGTGGCTGTGGCTCAAGATTCTGCTAGACATTTTTTTCCATTAGCTTGGGTTGTGGTAGACAAGGAAAACAATAGAACTTGACACTGGTTTATGGAGAACTTGAAGAGTTCTTTAGATTTGAAAGAAGGTGAAGGAGTAACCTTCATGTCAGATATGCAGAAGGTCTTTAACTTTTCTTTTTATAATTAGTTTTTTCTTTATTGTGACAACTACATTTTATCCAGAATTATTTGACATGCAGGGACTCTTGGATGTTGTTAGGAAAGTATGTCCAGAAGCTCATCATAGATTTTGTGTATGGCACATTTAAGCAAATTGGTGTAAGATCTGGCATAATGATGAGATGAAAAAGCTACTTTGGTGGTATGTGATCACGCCCAACTCTAGTTCTGAAAAGGATAAGCGGTCGCTGCAAATATAATCCGTTCTAAAAGTCCGGAGTCGAATACCACAGAGAACTGAGGCTTTGCTATATCTGTTTAATATCACTAAAAAGACAAGTTTGAACAATTTTCTAAATTATAAAGATTGAGATTTATATTTCTAACTAATTAACTAGCAAATACTACAAAACGGTAAAATGATCAACTAACGAGACAAAGAGTTGGAGACTAAATTAAGGAGGTCTAGAGTTATGATTTCCCCAATTGTCGGAATCCTTCTAGCTATGTTCCCTACAATTTCGCCGATGTATTCTCTACCGATCGTGAGCACTTTAGGTGCCTTAATTCTCTCTCGAGCAACTACAACAATTTACTAGACATATTCTCTCGAACTACGCTAGTTGGCTTCATCTAACCGCTCACTGTGACCACGTCAAGGCTTTGTTATTTCTAAACCTACCTTTAAACCCAATGTATTGATTTCTCACATATGTTAGGAGTGACGTTGTTCAACAACCACCTAAATATGTATCATTTCTCAAGCAACACATAATAAATAGGCACGGTCAATCGATGGCCATTCAATCAACAACAATAAACACGTAGTTGAACAAGTAGAGAAATCCAACGGCTCAATTATATAAAAACATAACAAGAATTTATCCTACAAAAGGTTCCATCAAAACCGTAGAAAACGAATTAGCTATTCATAATAGTATATAAAAGTACAATACTAAAAGTCATAACCCAACAATGAAAAATAGGAAGAGGAAGGAAAAACTCGTAGAAGAATTCCCCGCCTTACTCCTATTGTGTCTCTGCCTCCTTAGGTCGAATCTGTGTCAAAATTTGGTCCCCTCTTTAAAATACCATTTTTCCATGTATATATATCAAGTAGGGTCGGGCCCAAACTATTATACCTTCTCTTACGCGAAAAAGGATAATTTTTTCACATCTAGACAGCCGCGGCCGCGGTCAAGCGCGGTACGACTGCGGTATATGGCAAGTATACTGCCTCAGCCCGCCTCAGGTCCGCGTTCACGGTTTCGACCGTATTTTTCACCCTGTTTCATTTGGAATTTAGAAAAACGTAAAACATGAAAGTTGTAGCCCTTTGAGTTAGATTTCCAACCATATATTGTGGAGACCAAATAGAGTTCTGAGCAAAAAGTTATATGCATTTTACTAGACAGTGCGCAATATGCCTACTCGATTCTTCGTTTGTTGCTCTATCATCTGTTGATCCCCGAATACGATCCCGGCTTAATTTCTTGGGATTTTACTCATACTTCAAAGCTACAAGTCATTTAAATTCATTCCATAACATCTATATAGCGCGGAATCACTCCTACAAGGCATAAAACACACTGTTAGTGCAAAATACTAGCGATTAAAGCACAAACTCAACTAAAGTGCAGTAAATTAGAGTGTAATAATCGATTAAAATATGTAATTATAGCCTATCATCAGTATGCGTGGAGCATATATGAAGAATAATTTAAGGATATTTTAAGGCACCTAGGTAAAGTATTTGAGGATTGTGTGAAAGACTTGTTGGAGTATCCACCCTCTAGCTGGTGTAGAGCATATTTAGACACCCAATGCAAGAACTCAATGGTGGATAATAACTTCACAGAGTCTTTCAAATCACGGATTCTTAAATCCAGACAATAGCCCATTGTGAAGATGCTTGAAACTATCAGAGTGAAGGTGAAGTTAATTATCTTTAGACTGTTTTATTATACTGTTTTCTTCCACTTTTTTTTTTTTTAAAAAAAACAATCTGTTTTTAATGTGATTGTTTTAATGTTACTATTTGTTATACGAAGGTAATGACTTTGTTAAAGAACCATGGAGATGAAGTGAGTAGCTGGAAAGATGACTACAGTCTATATGCAATGGTGCTCCATAATGATTATAGAGAGATGGCACAAGATTGTACCTCATTTTTCAATGGAGAGAGGGGTTATGAAGTATCACAAGGTTCAAACACACATGTTATTCTTGATCTGCAGAAGTGCACATTTAGGATATGAGACTTGTTTGGAATCCCATGTCCTCATGCTACTAGGGCTTTCAATTACAAGAAGCTTGATCCAAAGACAGGGATTCACTGGTGGTATTCAAAAGAGGCATTCCAGTTGGTGTATCAACACAAGCTCTAACTTGTTAGAGGTGAGAAATTTTGGAAGGCAGAGCCACACCATGCCTTCTACCTTGTGTATTTCCTTTTTTCTTTCTACAGTCACCTTCAGAATGCCTATATTTGTTACAATATTTGCACAATGAAGGTTTCCAAGAAGTCTTTTTGCTCAGTTAACATCCCTTTCTCATTTCTGAACATATTTTCTCCGGAAGTTCTGCATCCATCTCAACTTCAATCAATAGACTTGCAAAACTCAAATATCTTCTTTTCTGTGCGTTGATCCACCATCCCACCAAACTTCCAATCTTGCTAAGCCCTTTTTGGCTCCATTATTTGAATTCTAATCCTGGAAACTTCACTCGTATCGGTACTGTGTATATTCGTCTCTTGTAAACTCCATGTCTGAATTTCAAGCTTTGATTATAAATGATTTATTGTCAAAGTGGTAGATTCCCCCTTGGATTACTTCGTTCTTCCCCTGTTCTGAATCAAACCTTACTATGCCTATCCCATTCTTCAACGTGGATATTTTATTGATACCATGCTTCCCTATTGTCGCTGAATATACCTGTTCATAACTGAGAAAGGAGGGGGGGGGGGCACCTAGTACATAGCAAATAATTGTGTTCGTAGTCTATTTCTGTACTTATATCATCCATCTCTATCTCACATACAACCACTTCTCCTTGCTTCACTGGAGACACAAATTCGAGCTTAAATCCTGCATTAGTTAGTTTTCCGATATCAAAATTATCCCAAACCGATGGCTTACTCTGCTCTTCCCCCATCAATTCTACTTCCTCTACCCATGATAATATTGAGCTACTGCTTCCTTTTTTGAACTACTTCACTCCACGTTACTTGGCTAATTATAGGTATCACTACCTCAGTCATAGGCTAGGTGTAAAAATTTTGTTTTGTTGAAATTCATAAATAATTTAAATAATATTTTAAATTCAAGACATATTAGTTGCAACAAATATTGTGGGCTACTACAATTGCTACAATATATATATGGTCTATTTTATTAGACTAGTCCATCTTATCGAAGTTTAAATAATGAGTCCGCTCCATTAGTTCAAGGTGCATGCCACGTGTTAAGATGACACGGTGCGCCAACCAAATTAAGCACTAATAAAATTAAGCCACATGTGCGAGTATAGCATGACAAGTCAACATATAGACGAATCAAAGGCTGTCAAATGTCCACATAACATGATTCAACCAAATACAATCTTATCGTATAGGTTTTGCGATGGGTTTGATGACTTAAGTGAACTAATCGAATTAAAATATATAAGGCCGAAAGGTATCATAAATGCATACATCAAGAAGCTTTTCTTTGAGGTGGTGATCAATAAGCCTTTTGTACATCTAGAAGCCTTTCATATCTAGTGGTGATAAAAAAAGTTTCCATACATCAAGAGACTTTTCTCTTCGGCGATGAACAATAAGTAGTCTTCCCTCCGAAGACGATCTAAGATATTTTCCATACATCAAATTCTACCTCCACGTTCCTGGTTAAAGTTTGGCTCCGTATTTGAGGATGAACTGTCAAGACTTTAGTAGTCATGAGGAGAATAATAAGAGTACTACATCTTTTGACTTAAGATAATCTAAAAGTTGTAACCTTCATCATTTTATGAACTATCAAGTATTGGATTTTGTAGTTATTTTCTATCTTTAAATTCCCAGTCACGAATTTTGGTGTTACATTGAGGAATGTAAGCATTCTCTCTATCTATCTGCATTCAAGCTCATCAATCTTACCTCGAACCCTCTAAATCAGCGACACTAAGAAGTTAGTGAGAGATTTTATGGACTTGCCATTAGATTTAAGAAAATATATAGAATCCAAGAGAAAGAAGATGGTTCATAAGTAGTACTCCCTCCGTTCCAATTTATGTGAACCTGTTTGACTGAGCACGGAGTTTAAGAAAAAATAAAGACTTTTGGAATTTGTGGTCCTAAACAAGTCAAAAAGGGGCCCAGAGTATTTGTGAGGTTATAAAAGCTTCTCATTAAGGAAAAAATTGTAAGTTTAAGCTAAATTATTTTCAAATTTAAAAAGGGATCATTCTTTTTGGAACGGACAAAAAATGAAATAGGTTTAAATAAATTGGAACGGAGCGAGAACTACATTTTGAGACGTCAAATTATATTCAAACTTTATAGATTTTGATGGAGGATGTTTACGTCCCATTTTGTACACACAAACTCAGAATGTGACATGCATGGTCACAAACACACAGAATAAGCAATATTTGTCATAATAGGCAACCTTTCCAGGCAGTCTCGAGGGCTGAAATTGTAATTTACTACGATAGGCAATATTTCTAGACAATTTCGAGGGCCGAAACTGTAATTTACTATCATAGGCAATATTTCGAGACCAAGAATGGCTTGAAAAACAATAGCAAATTGAAACAAGGGGATTACTGAGCAATACAATAAACTACTAGAGTACAAAAGTATTGACAATTTTTCTCGAAAGACAGCATCGCCATTGCCAATTTGCGATTAACAACACAGTTTCCTCATTAAAGCTGAATCGTAGTCAAATCTAAAAAGCTCCCAATCACTCTTCGCGGCAGTTATTATACCCAGCGCAGTAGATCTTCTTCACATAGCCAGAGAACAAGCTCTTTTCTTTTTTCCAAGTGTCAATTTAAAAGCCAAATGTACGCCAATTACCAGTCCAGATCAAAAACCCCAACCCTAAAATGCAGAGAAATGTGACACAGATCCAACTTCTTACCTTCACAAACCCTAGCTTTGGACATGGCGAAGCATTCTTCCGTGGCTATGGCTCTATTCCGGAAACGCTGGCTGACTGTAGTAGCGCTACTTGTAATGCTTTCAGTTACCACTGCCATTGCTTTTTTAATCAGAGCTAGCCTTGAGTCCTCCTGTGATTGCCGCGTAGATGTGGCTTCTGCGAAGCGATATAACTCTTCTCCCGAATCAGCTAAGCCGATTGGCGTTGCTGTCACTCAGAGCCCACTCAGTTTTATGAAGTCTAGGCTTGTGCTTCTTGTCTCCCACGAACTTTCCCTTTCTGGTACCTTTTGTTTTTCTTTTGCTTTGCGTGAATGTCTTTTAATTACTATATATCATCTATTATGTTTAGTTCGGTTCGTCAATGTTGCTTATGGAGCATTCTAGAGTGAAATGTTGCTAGTCTTGCTGGACTGAAGAGTGTTGTTTAGCTGCATAAGTGAATCCCTTGTGTTACTGTTGATCCTGTTGTTGTTGTGTGTGTGTGCGCGTGCCTTTTTTTGTGTATAGTGAGATGTGAAGTCAATTATTTTTATGTGCGTATTAATGGGTTGGATCTGCTATTTATTAGCTAATTCATTAATTCAGAATTGGTGTTGTAATGGAAGTTGGCTATTTAAGGTGTAAAAGGACGTAATCACGAAATCACAAGACTAAATAAGAGGTGTAGAATCGGAGATGAGTTAAATTGAGAACATTAAAATGGTGGAATGGATGTTCGCGGCATCCCTAATTAATGCTGCGTGTATGTATCCTCTTTCCATACCACTTAGGTAGAAGTTTAAATGAACTGAAATGTTTTAGAACAGTGTATTAACTGAAATATATATGGAACAAAATCAAACGAGAAACACGTGTTGCATAAGAATAGATTGAGAAATCACTGGATTCTCCTATTTTGTCTTGCTTTTGATCTGCACCCTTTTGTTGGTATTATTTATCTTTATAGCACAAGATAGTTGTGACTGAGTTATGAAAGACGGTATAAAATTCATTGAAGTTTGATAAAAGAAATTTGTTCTATAGCGGGATATTTGGAGTTATCTTGTACTTATATTTTCGAGCAATTAAGAGAGTTGATCTGTCATTTTGGATTCCTTAGTTGACCGGTTTTTCACTCTTCTGGAGCTGGCAATATTTTGTTATTTTGACGAGTAAAATAACCAGAGTTCTTAACCGCTAGATTTGAGCTTTGGCTAGAACCTCTCAGCTGCTCCTTGACCTGATTGCTAAAATGTTTTAAAATGTTGAAAATGGATGTAATCTTTTCTGGCTGATGAATATTTAATTCATGTTCCAAAATGTGCTCGCTCATGCTCTGTTGATATTGTGCTTTCTTGGTGCTAGCAACAGTTTGTCGACTTAAGTTTGCTGCTTCCCAGTTATTCTATGTTTTAATTATTTTTATTTTTACTTTGTATAACTTGATTTCAAATTTCCGCCAAACATTGAACCACTTCTATTACAACTTTATTATTTCAGTTTTTTACTCTGCATCTTCTTGATAATGGAAATCAGATCCAGTAAAAAGCATGTTTCCAGTTAAGCCGTTGGTTTGATGCATCATTTAAATCCGTTCCATATATTCTAGAATGTTTTATTTCTTACCGGAAAAAAGAAACCTATTAGTTTGGTTTTCCTTGCACTTGAAAACTGAGTTCAGTGCTGGCAAATAAATGGGCTGGGAGCCGAAAGAAAGAGGTTATGGATAATCGGGCCCTTTTGTGTATTTTGATAATTAAGAGAGAAAAGAAAGAAAAAAACTTTCGAAGAAGCCGAAAATACATTGATTAGGAGTTAATTTCTTTCTATTTTGTATCTTTTGTATATTTGTATTTATGTTGTAAGAAACACCAACATTTTAGGAACTTGGTTTTTTTGGATGCTTAAAGAATACTTGTATTTTACCTCCTTTGCAATTGTGTTCATAGAAAGGAGAGATGGTTGGCATCCCCCTTGCAAGGACGTGAACAGCCTTCGGGCTTTACCTGTTTACTACCTCCTTTGTAATTATTACATCATCGTGGTTGAGTATCAATGAATATTTTGATTTATGAAATAAGAAGGAAAAAAAGGAAAGGGCCATATCATGGAAACAAATACTACTTCTAATCACTATGATTGCTCTTTCTTTCCATATAGGTGGACCCTTGTTGCTGATGGAGCTGGCATTTTTGCTGAGAAGTGTTGGAGCTGAAGTCTGTTGGATCACAAATCAAAGACCATCTGAAACAAATAACGTTGTATATAGTTTGGAACACAAAATGTTACACCGAGGAGTTCAGGTTGTACTTAGCAGTATTCCTTTCCAGCTTGAGATTTCATACCTTTCCATATTTTCACAATTTCTTCTTTCCTCGTTTTAATTTCAGTTTCAGTTCCTTTTTATTTGTTGAGAAAGGTAATAGTAATTTCAGTTTTAGTGTACTTGTTTTTGTCCTTTTGGTATTCTAGTTCATTGGTGCTGATTCACCATTTCTTTGAAGAGGACTAAATCTGTTTCCACCATTGGGCTCGTTTTTTTATTTTTCTTTTATATTTTGTTTTTTTCATTACTTTCTTAGTCCTAAATAAATGTCCATATTTGACTTTTCATGGATATTAAGAAGAGAATTGAAAGTTAATGGGATAGAATACAGATAAACGTGTATGGAAAATTGTGAGACTGTAAAGACGAGCCTCGCGTGTGAAGTACAATATATGTAAAAACACTGTTCTTTTCTTTTCTTTTCTTTTCTTTTCTTTTCTTTTTTATAATGGTGGTATCCGAGCTAGCTTGCACTCTTCTCGACTATTCCACCGGGTACCGGCTGCTTCCCACCAAAATTATCCTTTTTCTTATTTGAGCTTTTATAGAGAAAAAGGGAAAATCAACTTGGGGTGGAGGGGCAAGTTCATTGAGGTAGATAAAACGTAAAGTGTTTTAACCGCTTCTAATTTTTTTGTTTAACCGGTACGTAGAGTGTTTTAACCGCTTCTAATTTTTTTGTTTAACCGGTATCACAACAAGTGTATAACAGTACTATCAGCAGAGATAACTGTCATTACTATTAGTGGAGATTTTTCCCTATGTGTTCTGCCCCCTTATCCATTTGAGGTGAAATTCCATGTTTTCTTGTAATTTCTCTTGGCTTTTAGCTCTTTTAGCATCTTACCCTCCATGAAAACTGAAATATGAATATGATAGAGGTCATTCTCTGTGAGATTCACTTTTTATTTTCTTAATATTATCCTTATTTGTTTCTTAACACACACATTTTATGTTTTGATAAGTGATATTACTCCTTATAAACGATAGGGGTCATTCTCTGCTGGGTAGTCTGCCATTCGCTTATTTTATTCCAGCTGCCTTAAGCAATTAATGACTGGCATATTTGCAGTGATGTGCATGTCTAGTCACTGAGATCTAGAAAGTTATTCTTCTGCCTTATTGAAACTTATAGTTTAGTAGGAAAGATTGAAATGATTGGCTTATGGGAGGCATGTCTGCTTTCAGGTTGTCTCTGCTAAGGGTCAGGAGGCAATAGATACTGCTTTAAAAGCTGACTTGGTTGTTCTAAACACTGCCGTTGCTGGGAAATGGTTGGATGCTGTTCTCAAGGAACAAGTTCCTCGTGTCCTTCCCAAAGTTTTATGGTGGATACATGAAATGCGAGGTCATTACTTCAGTCTAGATTATGTGAAGCACCTCCCGTACGTTGCTGGTGCAATGATTGATTCACATGTAACAGCTGAATACTGGAAGAATAGAACACAGGAAAGGCTAAGGTACGTTTATAAGTTCGCAATTTTGATATAGTTGGTGATGGAACTACTTCCAGTGGCCTTTTGAGGTCATGCATCTTTAGGTTCAGCCTCTCTGCCCTTTCGGGTAGGGGTAAGGCCTGTGTACGTATTACCCTCCCCAGACCCCACCTTGTGGGACTATACTGGGTAGTTGTTGTTGTTGTTGTTGTTGCATCTTTAGGTTCAAATCACGTCTTGAGCATCATCGTTCTGATACCAGAATGTTTTGCTTACACATTAATGTGAATTTACACGATAAATTGAGTAGATGAAATCTTTTTTTTGACTGTTTAAATTGAGTAAATGAAATCTTCTAGTCTTAGAATGGTAGTTTACTCTCTCAAGCTGCCATCATTTCCCACTGGCATATATCTATTTTTGATTTTCTTTCCTGTTGACTTGTGCAGTCACCATAACTCCATAAGAAATGATAGAGGGAGGAAAAGGAATGTTAATACATAAATTGAAAAACATAAGACTTATGAGGGATAAAAGTTTAAGTGCGTGTGAACATTCTTCCAGAAAGATCTACTTCTCCTTAAAAATGAGAGAAAATCGGGCATAAAAAATTTATCTGCCTATTGGGAGCTGCTGTAGTTATTCAGAGTTACTAGCTGTATTATCAAAGAAGGAGATGGAAATCTCATTGAAGTATGTCATATATGAAGTTTAAAAATGGCCTTCATGTACTGCCCATCATCTTACGTGCAGCATTTTAGTTTCGGAAAAACTGTATTCCTAGCACCCATGTAAAAGGGGTAAATGAACAAGCTGTAACCGTTCTCTTTCTCTTTAAACCCCCCCCCCC
>NC_031990.1:55133161-55143649 GCF_001879085.1 Nicotiana attenuata | reverse complement strand
TCTCTTACCCCCCCCCCCCCCCCCCCCACACACACACACACACACAGAGATAGGTTAGCTTGTACTTCATACAATTCTAGCTGATAAAAGTAATCTTTCTACTGCGGAAGTTTAGATCACAAGATGCAAGAGCTTTCTTATCTTTGCTGGAAATTTATGATTCCGTTGGTAACTTCAGATTGCTTCATTGTAGTTAACCCTGTACCATCTGGTTTCTTATCTCTGTCATTGGTGTCTTTATCAATATCTATCCTAATGAGATTCTGTTGGACTCAAGATTACCATGGCAAGTAGAAAATGCTAACAGTAATTCTAATGTTACTTATACTGAAAGTACCCTGATCCTAATTGTGGTGGATGCTTGGTATGTTTCTCTGAAAATTCTGAATGCCTATATTTATGTGAAGTAATTTTAAACTCAAAGTGCATCTCAATCTACTTCCAGGCATAAAGTTTAGTTATTTTTCTTTACCTGATAACAAAAATTTGGTTGAATTTTTTTCTCCTTTGTGTAATGGAAATCTTCTTTCTAATACTTGGGTCTGAATGCTCAAACTTTGGGTGAACTCCAGAAAGACAGTGAACTTCTCATTTAGTCCAAATCTACCTTGTATACGTTGTTTATCCTTCATTTTTACGTTCTTGGTTGTATGCGTTGTATAATCCCTCTAAATTGTTATTAATATTCTGTAGGATCAAAATGCCGAAAACCCATGTTGTTCATCTTGGCAACAGCAATGAGCTAATGGAAATTGCCGAAGATAGTGTGGCAAAAAGAATTTTGAGGGAGCATGTTCGTGAATCTCTTGGAGTTCGAAATGATGATATACTATTTGCCATCATAAATAGTAAGCCTTTTCCTGTAATACTGTTATGCATTACAATTTATCATGCTTCGATCCTGATAAAAGCTGCTTTCTTGAATACCTGCTTAGGTGGATTGCTCTTGATATATTTTCTGAATTTATCCAATCACTATGATTCACTTGTATTCTTCATCATGCTGTACAGACTTTCTTTAACTACTGCACGACTTGGATTCGAATATTGGTAGATTTCTCACTAACGGTCCTTTTCTAACTACAGTATGACCTGGGCTTGCAATATTGCAGGTGTTACTCGTGGGAAGGGTCAGGACTTATTTTTACGGGCATTCCATGAGAGCTTGCAGCTTATTCAAGAACGGAAGTTACAATTGCCATCAATTCATGCTGTTGTTGTAGGGAGTGACATGACTAGTCATAGCAAATTTGAGACAGAGCTTAGGAACTTCGTTATATCAAAGAAGATCGAAAAGTATGTTCATTTTGTCAATAAGACACTGACAGTAGCCCCATATCTTGCTGCAATTGACGTTCTTGTTCAGAATTCTCAGGTTTGTAGGCATGAGGTGGATGCTAGGTCACTTTTTTTTTTCTTTTTCTTTTTTTTTTGTCCTCTTAAGTACGATAATTTTACTACTACGCTAATAGCTAACTTCATATTTTTCATCCCATCTCTTTTAACCATGTAGGCACGGGGTGAATGCTTTGGTCGGATTACTATTGAGGCCATGGCATTTCAGCTGCCTGTGTTGGTAATTGCCATTTTCTTTCTCCATCTTGGCTTGTTGCATAGTTATTCTTTTACATGGAACATTTTCTTTGCATAATCTAAAATATTTCGTTAGATTGGAAGAACTTACACTCTCATATTCTTGCTTTTCATTTCAGGGAACTGCAGCTGGTGGCACCCGAGAAATTGTAATAGATGGAACAACTGGTCTGCTACATCCTGTGGGGAAAGAAGGGATAATGCCCCTTGCAAAAAACATTGTTAAATTAGCCACTCACGTTGAGAGGAGGCTTACAATGGGTAAAAAAGGGTACGAGAGGGTGAAAGAGGTATTTCTGGAGCGTCACATGGAAGAAAGAATTGCAGCAGTTTTAAAGGACGTGTTGCAAAAAGCAAAGGAACACCAAAGGACATGAGATTTTATTACTGTTGGCTAGCATAAAGCCTCTATTCTCAGTTGGAGCTGCATTTGTAGATGAGACGTGGAAATTTATAAGCTGTGAGTAGGTGGTCAACAACAGGAAATGAAATATCATAGGGAAACAGTTTAGCCGTCTCTTGCTTATATATTTTGTGTGTGTAAAAAAAACGAGTTTCTCATCCTTGATGTTGTCAATGTGGTGTCAGAGGGACTAATGCTGCTAATCATTCACCATAATTTTACTTCTTTTTGGTTTTTTAGCAGGATAGTATATAGTCTGGGAGGAAATAGTACGATTTTATGGACGTCTGGGTAAAGGCCTTTGCATCATTGTGTTCTGGACCTGTATTTCCTGTAAGTAGAGAGTGGGGTTTCCTTTTTGGGTCAAGAAAGCTAAGTTATCTCCTGTCTGCAACTAATACAAACAAACACATACATATTAGGTAATAAGTCCTGTTATAGTAGATGTGGTATCATGTTATGCATCGAAGAAGCAATGGTTAGCAACAAAGATTGAAGCTGCTTGACTCAGTCCACCACCTATCCGATTTACCGGGATTTGCTCCGTCGTATCACCAGTTCCTTGACGAATTGAGTGCTAGGTTAAAATGTCGACAAAAAGGAAACAAAAAGGCTTAGTATATCGAAATAGAACGTTGACAGATGACCCATCCACCACTTACCGCTGAGAGCTGTTTGAATAAAGGCTCGACTACGAATTTTTGAACATTTTTCAAGTAGTTTAAACTATTTTGACCTGAGTAGTTTCTAAATGCCCAAGTTTCATTGCAATAAAACTAATGAATTGATGCCCAATTTCTATCAAAATTTAGAGATATTGCCTCTTGTACTTTCCTTCATATGAGTTAAGTCGCTCAAGTTAACTAAATCACTGTTACAACTCACAAATGCCTAGTAATCTCTATCCGAGCTTATATGACGCTTTTAATTTGAGAAGTTCTAAAGTGTAAAACATCACTCCTACATAAGGCTGGCATGTGGGCCGGTTAGGCCCGGGCTCGGCCCGGGCCCGCGAGCCCATATGGGTAGTGGGCCTAACCGGGCCTAACCGTTTAAGCCCGGGATCAGGGGATGGGCCTGCTAAGTGGGCCGGTTCCGTTATGAAGCCCGTGAGGACCGGACCGTTTGGGCCTGGGACCAGGTGCTAAGTGGGCCGGTTCAACCGGTCCTAAACGGGCTCAAACGGGCCCAACGGCTATTTTTTTTTTAAAAAAAAAATTTCCAATTTTTTTTTTTTAGCCGTTGCGACATTTATAATATGGCCGTTGGCTCGCAAAAATAGCCGTTTGGGTCTTTACTAAAATACGCCACTCCTAACCCCCCCCCCCCCTCCCCCAACCCCCAACTTCGTTTTAATCTCAAACTTTTTATAATTATAATTTTCCCCTATTTTTAACTATAAATACCCCCTCGTTCTTTCATTTTTCTCACAAAATCATCAATCTCTCTCAATCTCTCTCTAATTTTCTTCTATAATTGGTTACTTTATTGTTGCAATTTGTGTGAAAAATTGTGAAGTTGGTGAATTGAAGTATTCAAGTCTTCAACGATAATTAATTTTCAACAAGTTGTTCGTTAATTCGGTAAACTCGTTCCAACTCTTTAGTTTTAATATTATAGTTTTGTTTGTTTTATTTACTTTGTATAATTATAATTAAGATGGCCTATTCATTAAAAAAAATGTTTAGTAAAAATAAGGGAAAATCCAAGAGTGGTGAATCTAGTGGCCAATCTATTCTTCCTCTAATTCCCCGGGCTCCCCTACCCAAACCCCATACCCGCCCTCCATCTGCTCCTATTCTTGATAGTGATAATACTTTATTACAATTTAATGAGAGTCAATATGTGCATAATGTTGGAGGTGGTGAACACTTAGATCATGAATATATGAATTCTCTTTATGGTAATCCAACTATTTGTTGATGAAGAAGATGAGCAGGAAATAGATTTAGATGAAACGCAACCGGATGACGATACACCCACTAGTCCTGTTGCTGAAGTTAGCCCAACTAATCCAAATGATGCCCCGTCTGACCCCCTGTTACTACCCCTACTTTTTCTAGACAACCTTCTAAACGGGCCGAAACATCTCTTGTTTGGCCATTTTTTATTCAAATAAGAGAAAAAACAAAGCTAAATGTAAAACTTGTGGCAGAGTTAGCTTTTAACTATGTTGGAAGGGGGGGGGGGGAGTTTGAGGAGACACATATTGATACACCCTCAAGATAAAGTTAAATATCTTCAAATGAAAGCTGCGGCCGGGGGGACAAGTGTACTTAGTCAGCCTGACCCTAGTACTGGGTTAAATTAATTTCAACCGGGAATTAACACTGTTACCGGTGGTATTTTATATTATGATCCAAAAAAAGATAGGGAAGAATTGGCAAAAATGGTTACTATTATGTGCTTACCCTACAGTTTTCCTTCTAACCCTCACTTTGTACATTATATTAGAAAAGTTTTTAATCCTACTCATAAAGGATGGCCTCGCACAACTGTTAAGAGCGATATTTATAAATATAAACATGAATATGAACAATATTTGCGCTATTTATTTACTCATATTAATTGTCGTGTTGCTATTACTACTGATATTGAGAGAAGTGGTAATGATTGTGATTATCTTACTGTTACCAGTCGTTGGATTGATGAGGATTGGATAATGCAAAAGCGCATTATCGCTTATAGAATAATTAATTCACGTCACACAGGGCATTTTATTTCTAGCACTGTTACGGATATTTGTAGATATTTTTGCATTAGTGATAAAATAATGTCAATTTCAATGGATAATGCTACTAGTAACACTAATGCTGTAGCCTTGCTTACCACTACACTAAATCCTGCATTTAGTAACATTTTTCATGTTAGATGTATTTGTCATATTTACCATTTAATTGTGGGTGATGGTATGAGAATTTTAGATATTGAAATTGAAAAGGTTAAAATGGCTCTTCACTGGCTTTTTTATTCGAACCGTAGAAGTAGACTTAGAGAATATTTTAAAAGATGCGATGAATTTGGCCTAAGAGAAAGAAAGGTTCCTAAACCTCGTCCAACTAGACGGAATTACGTGTATGAAAGTTTAGTTGTTGCATATGAATATAGAAACCCCATAAACTCGACGTTTAACGCTCATGTAAGTGATAATGATGAGCACCTTACAAATGCGGATTGGGATAATGTTAAAATGCTTGTAGATTTTTTAGAAAGATTTCATATTGCTACAAATGAATTTTTGGGCAATATTATCCTACTATTTCTAACTGTTTAGTTTATCTTGCAGAACTTGCAAATTTGTTTGCTTATTTTTCAGAGAGTGGGGAAATTTATGAACAAGCTATTGATTCTATGAGAAAGAATTTAATTTTTTCCCCCTATTTCCCCTATTTATGGTATTGTTGCCTTATTAAATCCTATTATGAAATTAGGAGGTCCTCAATATTGGTATCAATCTATTTATAATGCCTTAGCACTTGAAGATGAGGAGTTGTCTACACTTTCGGACGCACAAGCCTCAATTAAAATAAATGCTCAAACTATTTATAGTGCTTATCAAATTGCAATAGATAATGCTAGACCAAATATTCCAACTCCTTCTTCTTCTAGTTCTCAATCATCTAAAAGAACTGCGGGAGTAAGACCACTTACTGCTTGGGCCGGGTTCAGGGGTTCTCAAGGTTGTAGCACTAGTGATTGTTCACAACTAAATGAGCTTGAAGTTTATTTGTCACAGGGAATTGAAGAAGTGAATCCCGACGGCTCATTTAATCTTTTGGAATGGTGGAAGGACAAAGAAAAATACTTTCCGATTCTTTCAAGAATGGCCCGAGACAATTTAACTATTCAAGCTTCAACAGTGGCATCGGAGAGCGTTTTCACTCAAGCAAGACTTCAACTTGGTGATTATAGGGCGTCTATGAGGGAGAGCTTGGAAAAATCAGTACTTTTCAGAGATTGGATCCGTTCGGAACGAAGAAATTTTGGACTTGCTGAATCACAACCAGAGGTAGACGAAGCTTACGAAGAAATGCTAGCTGAACTTGCAGAGGATGCAGCTTCGTCCGGAAGCGGTGATGAACAAGCTTCTTTTCTGCCACCACCAATAGAAATTCCTCCGAAACTTGAAGGATTTATGAAATTTGTAAGAGATACCATATACAATTAATATATAATTTGTATTTTGGCATCATCTTGATTAGTTTATTTTTCTTCTCAATGGTGGTATTAGCACCTTGTTGTGCTCATTCCATTGGGGGAAGGAAGACTAAGAAAGATATTGCCATGTTTTGTTAATGTCATAATAATAAAAATTATAACACACTCCTTTGAATATCTCTTTACAATATTTTGTGTTTTAAATTTGAATGAAAAAATTTAAGTCACAACTATATAATATAATTTACAAGAAATTGCCTTAGATAAAAAATTCAAAAAAAAAAAAAAATTAGCCAGGCCCACATATATATAATTTACAAGAAATTGCCTTAGATAAATTTTTTTTAAAAAAAAAGGCCAGGCGAAATTGCCTTAGATAAAAATTAAAAAAAAAATAAAATTAGCCAGGCCCATATATATATAATTTACAAGAAATTGCCTTAGATAAATTTTTTTTTAAAAAAAAGGCCAGGCCCACTTAGGCCCACATAGGCCCGGGGCCGGCCCAATTAACCCGGGACCATTAGTTCGTGGTCCCGATCCGATTCCTACCAAAAGCCCGGAACCGTTTAAGCCCGGCCACGAAGCCCGGGCCCACATAGGACCGGCCCACGAGCCCGTTTAGGCCCGGCCCCGGCCCACCAGTCAGCCTTACTCCTACAACTTCCACAACAGTTAAAAATCAGATTCATTAAACTATTTTGATTTAAAAATTAATTTTTAATTTTACAATATAAATCATTTACAGTCAATTGCCATCATTAGTTGGCACTCATGTATAGGATAATAGGAGTTAGCTTTCCATCGTCCTTCTGGTTTCTTTCTGTCTCAACTGTAGACCTTAGCTTTGCATGTAATGGTTTCTCTAGCTCGGAAGCTGATCGCACCCAGGAACCCCATCCCAAGACCCATAAGCTACGAGCTCGGAAACCCAGAAGCTTCTCAGCCCTTCGTCCCATTTTCCCGTCTTCAAGAGACAAAGCTCTTAGAATCCCATCTGGTTTCACTTCTCGACCACTGTAGCAGCCTAATTCAAATCAAACAAGTTCATGCTCGCGTTGTTCGCAAAGGTCTTGACCAATGCTGCTATGTTTTGGCAAAGCTACTCCGTATGCTCACAAAAATCAATGTCCCAATGGACCCATATCCCCGTCTTGTATTTCATCAAGTGGAATACCGTAACCCTTTTCTATGGACCTCTTTAATTCGGGGTTATTGCATTCAAGGACCATTGAAAGAGGCAGTGCGTTTGTATAATGCTATGAGAAGGGAAAGTATATCCCCTGTTTCTTTTACTTTGACGGCTTTGCTCAAGGGTTGTAGCGATGAACTTGAGTTGAATTTAGGTAGGCAGATTCATTGTCAGGGCATAAAGCTTGGTGGGTTCTGTAAGGATTTGTTTGTTCATAATACTTTAATTGATGTGTATGTAAAATGTGGCTGGTTGGATAGAGGTCGAAAGGTGTTCGATGAAATGTCTGATAGGGACGTGATTTCGTGGACTTCGCTGATCGTTGCGTATTCGAAGGCTGGAGATATGATGGCAGCTGCTGAGCTGTTTGAGAGATTGCCTGTGAAAGATTTGGTTGCATGGACGGCTATGGTATCGGGTTTTGCGCAGAATTCTAAACCGAGGGAGGCGTTGGAGTTCTTTCATAGGATGCAGTGTGGAGGTGTGGAGACTGATGAGGTGACACTGATTGGGATTATTTCAGCTTGTGCGCAGTTGGGGACCGCTAAATATGCAAATTGGGTTCGTGATGTGGCTGAGGGATATGGTTTTGGACCTGCCAATCATGTCATGGTCGGATCTGCATTGATTGATATGTACTCCAAGTGTGGGAATGTGGAGGAGGCATGCAAGGTTTTCGAGAAGATGAAGGAAAAGAACGTGTTCTCATATAGTTCGATGATTGTGGGTTTCGCAATGCATGGATGTGCGAATGCTGCATTGGATTTGTTTGAAGAAATGGTAAAAACTGAGGTAAAGCCTAATAAGGTGACATTCATTGGTGTTCTTATGGCTTGTACTCATGTAGGTTTGGTAGAACGGGGTCGACACCTGTTTGATATGATGGAGAAACATTATGGTGTTGAACCATCAGTAGAACACTATGCTTGCATGATTGATCTCCTTGGCAGGGCTGGGCAACTAGAAGAAGCTCTTCAGCTTATCAAAGCTATGCCAATGGAGCCTAATAGTGGTGTCTGGGGAGCCCTACTGGGAGCTTGTCGGATTCATGGTAATCCTGAAATTGCACAAGTTGCTGCTAGCCGTTTATTTGAGCTTGAACCTGATAGCATTGGAAACTTTGTCCTGCTCGCCAATACATATGCTTCAGCAGGAAGGTGGGAAGATGTTTTAGGGGTAAGGAAATTAATAAAACAAAAACTGCTGAGAAAGGATCCTTCGCGGAGCTGGATTGAGGGCAAAGAGGGGATGATTCATGAGTTCTACGCTGGTGATACGACCCACCCTAAGTCGAAAGAGATTAAGGAAGCACTTGAGGATCTTGTTGGTCGGCTTAAGTCACATGGCTATGAGCCAAACTTAAGTTCTGTGCCTTATGATCTGAGCGAGGAACATAAAAAGCGGATACTTCTCACGCATAGTGAGAAGCTGGCCCTGGCATATGGGCTGCTTATCATTGATACTGGGTCTATCATCAGGATCATGAAAAACCTAAGAATATGTGAAGATTGCCACTCATTTATGTGCGGTGCATCTCAAATCACTGGCAGGGAGATTATTATCAGGGATAACAAGAGATTTCACCATTTCCGAAATGGTGTATGCTCTTGTGGTAACTTTTGGTAATTGATAGTAGAACCCTCATTTCTTTCAAGTGCAACTCTGTGTGAGTTTGAAGGATCCTTTTTCTTTGGAGATGGCCATTACTCGTCACAAGTGCCTCGTTAGTCAGTTATTCAAATTGGTTTTGAATTGCTCCTGAAGTGAGGAATTGGGATTCTTGTTCAACTGAAGGGTAATGATTAATTCATTCAATGGCAAACCTAATTCCATAAATGTCTTTGATCCAAGGTGCCAACCTATATCACAGGTACCTGTACTGGATATATACATTTAGTGTCAGTTTTGCATTCACCTGGGACATACTTACAACTCTCATATAGAATCTTATTTGACAAATTGTTGATCAGTACCGAGTTTTGTTAACTTTGAAACCTGATTGACTATTGAAAATAAATGACATCTCTGAAAGTTTGTGGAACTCGATGGTTACTGCTGGCAAATTAAAATAAAAATTACGTGTTGCTCTGAGGCTGTGAACTTCTTTGGATTTGAATTGATCGGAACAAACAAGCTCATCTACATTCTAAATTGCAGAGTGTAAATATGGAACTAGCTCTATAAAAAGACAGTCATCCCCGGAAGTAAATTTTACATAGAAAGGCTTGTATCATGGTGAAAATAAGATCCATGTTTCTCTCAAACTTGATATTTTAACATCGTAAGATAGCCTAGGTGACAGGAACAGGCAACAGGCAACAGGCACGTGTTCTCACAAAGCCTTGTAACAACAGGGATACTCATTCCCTTTTTATAGTTTCTCCTCTAAGGAATGACTTCTAATATTATTATTTTTTACATGCTTCAAAGAAGTTGGTATTTTTCGTCCTCTCACTATTGCATTTTCTGACTTAAAGTTATTCTTTTTGTGGTATCGTTTCCTGTGAATGTGAAGGGCCATACTCCCCGGGTGTGGGTTGCACACGAAGAATTTAGGCGATCCTGAAGTTGGTACTGTGTGTATGGGATCAGAAGATCTGTGACTGTAGTAACTGTGCGACTTCAATGTTATTGCAAACTCCATTGTCTGGCAGATGATACTGTTAGATATATGTTTTAATGATAGACAATAACTTAATTCTACTTGCAGGAAACCAATTCCAAAGAAGGATGTTACAAGAATTGGAAATATTCTAGCAAAAGATCCGAAAGCAAGAATCAAGGAGTCAAACGTACAAGTCAAGATCCAAAGGCAAGAATCAAGAGTTAAATTGCTGTGACCACGTGTTTTATGAAAAACGGATACTCGATTCAACTATTTACGGAAGGCATCAATCAATCAGCAGTCAGCATAGAAGATCAATCAATCTGCATAAAAAAGATCTACAGAGAATAATCATCTCAACGGCTTACAAGAAAAAGGAAATCAAGGAAGCAACGAAAGGAAAGTCCATTAATTCTATTTTTGGAAGAAAATCATCTTGATTGATTCTGAGATCAACTTCCTTGGGTTGCCTTTCAATCATTACAGTGATTACACTATCACGCCGTGAAGAATGGAGACCAACTCGTTATATATATA
>NC_031990.1:55105092-55133141 GCF_001879085.1 Nicotiana attenuata | reverse complement strand
TATATATATATATATATTCTACAGAAGATGCCAAGGACGCATACTTTAATCGAACCAATTTCAATCTCTTTGTTCCACTTCAAACAACGAACCAATTTTAATCTCTTTGTTCTACCTCAAACAAGCACTGTAGTCTACTATAGATTTCTTGTATAACTAAGAGGAAAAGAAAGAGAGAAAAGAACACTGGCGAGGCATTGTATCGAGCATAAAGAGAAGGACAAAGTGACAAAGCTGTTGGTGTATAACAACATCAATCCATCTGTACTAAGCCACTTCATACTTGAATGAGAACACCCTTGGGACTGGACGTAAGATTCATTTTGAATCTGAACCAGTATAAAAAATCATTCTGTGTCATTTACTTTTTACAATTTATTTTTCATATTCAGTTTTCAAAAGACCAATCGACAAGGACACAAGCTAATCGACCACCTCGAAAAAGAAAAGAAAACTTACAATTCACCCTTACAATTCACCCCCTCTTGCACTGTTCCATCAGACTCAACTCTGATACCCGTGTTGCTTAAATTGCTGGGATATGTTGAAATTGGAACTTAATGCTGGTGCAGACATGATTCAACCCTGATCCCATCTGTGGCTTAAACTCTATGGAGAACTATCCTAGTAGAAAACATGCTATTCCTGGGAACCAGGAAAGGCTCCTCTGGGTAGACAATGCAGGTAAGCAGGTAATTTTACGTACTCTTATCTGGTCACAGAACATGTTTAGGCAGAAATCGAAGCAATTGCCTCATACCTATGGTACAAGGCCGAGCGTTCAGCTGGACCTCAGTATCCTTTCTCACGTTGGTGTGCCCAATTTTTACTCTTCTAATCTAATAACTTAAGCAAACTTTGGTGTGTCCAATTTTTACTCGCCCTTGTAATCTAACTTCAGCAGCTGAAGGACAACGATTTTCATCTTAAAAACAAATGTACCTAGCACTGCTTCTAGGTATTGGTTTATTCTCATTTCTCACGTGCTCCTCGTCTGTTCATGTACCAATTCTTTTGCATCACTGATTGAAATAAGAGATGGGAAACTAATATTAGTTCCATCACTGTTTTACAATTCTTCTGCATCACTGATTATTAAAATAAGAGATGGGAAACTAATGGCCGTTCCATCAGACACCCCCCCCCCCCCTTTACCCCACCCCCACACCCTTTTTTTTTTGTTTGGCAGTCCTTGTTCCTTTACTTTCGATACGAAGTCTGTTTTGTAGTATTTGCTGTCAAAATCATCATCCATGCGATCGAACCCTTAAAGGTTACCTCGGAATCCCAGGCAAGAAAGAGAAGTTGTTCATATGAATTTAAATACATTCACGACACATCACTATAACGAGGTACATGAAACAACGTGCTTATTACATTACGGCGTACTTATTACATGTAAGACTCTGCTTCCACTAGCACTTAAAGAGTCTACCATGGCTTTACTCAAATAGCGCCACGCTTCAGAACTCAGCAAAGACTAACTAGAAACAACCTTGAAATACAAAACACACATGTTTTAAAGGTATTTATTGTTTCGCAGCAGATTTTCTAGTGTTGGCCAGGGCCATGGTGGCCAGGAAGCTTCTCCTTAATCTTTTCCATGATTCCCTTCTTCTCACGATGATGCTCCCCTTCCATACCATAACCGGTAGTCGTAGTTGTTGCAGTTGAATGGGTCTGATCGTCTTTGTGACCTCCTGGCAATTTTTCCTTAATCTTCTCCTTCATCCCTTTCTTCTTCCTTCTTCCGCCTAGTCCATCATCCTCTGACTGCAAAACACACACATTTAAAAAAAAAATATAATTAAGAGAGACATACAACAATAATATGCTGAATTACACCGCCGATGCATTATGTACACCATCCATATAAGAAGCTCTTTTTGCATTTGAGATTTAATTTTACAAAAAAAAAAGGCTACTCCCTCCGTTTCAAAGTCGAACTCCGTTTCAAATTCGAGGTGGTACTTTCTATTCCAAAATAAATAACTTATTTCTAAATTTAGAAATAATTCAAACAAACTCTTCATTTTACCCATTTCATTTTACCCATTTTACATTTTAAACTTTTACAAACATTACAAACACACATTAGCTCCACAAAATTTTTGTGGTTTCATTTTACCCATTTCATTTTACCCATTTTACATTTTAAACTTTCACAAACATTACAAACACACATTAGCTCCACAAAATTTTTATTACCACAAGTTTCAAAAATCTCATATTCTCTTCTTAAACTCTATGCCGAATTAAACTAACTCATCAAAATCGAAACAGAGGGACTATCATCACGGGAGTACAAAGAAAGTAGCTAACACTTGAAAAAATAAGTTTGGAAAAGATTACTTACAGAACTGGAGCTGGAGCTTCCAGAACGGTGGAGCATGCCACCGAGAGTACCG
Organism: Nicotiana attenuata; assembly: GCF_001879085.1. Taxonomy (NCBI): domain Eukaryota; kingdom Viridiplantae; phylum Streptophyta; class Magnoliopsida; order Solanales; family Solanaceae; genus Nicotiana; species Nicotiana attenuata. Next base: position 55,130,733 of record NC_031990.1, on the reverse strand, counting down.
TGTTCATGGCCGGGACGGTGTTCCCCACCAAGTATGCCAGTGGTGTGGCCAGCGCCACCACCAAGTATGCCAGTGGTGTGGCCGGCGCCACCGCCGGCATCAGTTCCGTAGGCACCTCCTGTACCGGTGGTTCCATAGTCTCCCATGGTACCTCCAGTGTGATGCACTGGGTTACCATATTCGTCAGTTTGGCGGATGGGATTGCCATATTCATCCGTCTGGTGTTCCCCACCAAGTATGCCAGCGGTGTGGCCGGCGCCACCGCCAGCATGAGTTCCGTAGGCACCTCCTGTTCTGGTGGTTCCATAGTCTCCCATGGTACCTCCAGTGTGATGCACTGGGTTACCATATTCGTCAGTTTGGCGGATGGGATTGCCATATTCATCCGTCTGCAGGGCCTGGCCTGCACTATATTGGTTCTCGTAGTGCGACATTTCTTCACGAACAGAGAGTAAAACTAATTAAAAGCTGAAGTACGCAATTCGATCTGTTGAAAATACGGAGCGTAAATGGTTTCAAATTTGAGTGCAAAAACGGGATTGATATAGGGAAGAAATGGAGCTGCTGCATGGCTGATGGCACCAGAGCTTCACAGGTGTCACGTGAATTAAGCACAGTCGACATGAACGTACGTGGCAGCATGAGAGAGTGGCAAGTGTTTTCTCTGTCGGCTTGGAGATAAGATTGGTTATAGTTGGCAAATGCTGCTACTCGATGCAGTGGACTACGTACGCTGAAACAGATCTGGAATTTCATCATCATTCAAAGATATACTCTGAAACTTTGGTATAAATTCATTGTCTTATATGTGTCCCATTTAATAACACTGGACCATCTCATCATTTGCCACCATAAGACCTGTTCTACCAAATAAATTTTCATTAAAGCTAGCAAATATACCTATTTAAAGTTTACATACATATATTATATGGGAAAAATGTCAAAATTATACCTTTACTATTGAAAATATCTATATTAATACCCCGTTTTATTTTTCGATTAAAATAATACCTGTCATTACTAAAATAGAAAAATTTGTACCTAAATCTAACGGACCTCCTACGTGGCAACCGGGAGTCCCATAATAATATGCCAACTAGGCTTTTTTTACTCGCTCCATTTTATAATAACCCGCCCCGTCCCACTTTATAATAACTCCCCCTCATAACAATTTCAGTCGAATAAAAATAGGGTTCAGGCACAAATTCCCTCAATTCTCTTTCTTCTCCTATGCTCGACTTTATCCTCTTTCATCTTCATCAATGTCGCAGAGCAGTACTTCTTCTCAGAGAAGGTGTCGATGTGGTATTATTGCCAACCATTTCACATCAACCACTCCCTCTAATCCCGGTAGGAAATTTTACAAATGTGCACGCCCTAAGGTAAGGTGTCGATGTGGATTTGTCTAATCTTTATAATCTTTCTAGCTGTTTTGATTTGAAAAAAATTTGAATCTTTTAAATATTTATTTGGCAGAATAATTCATGTGGTTATTTCGAATGCGAAGATGAAATATCCGCGGATGATTCCCAGCTTGAAATAAGAGACTTGAAGTTGTCTTTGAATGCCGTTACGATTGAAAGAGACAAGTTGAGAGAAAAATTAATTGACATGGAAGCCATGAACAAATTTGAAGCTGCTAAAGTCAAAAAATTGGAAGAAAGAGTTGTACAACTAATAATGGTGATAATTGGTTCTTGGGCAATGTTTGTTGGATTCTTTGCTGCCTGGATAATGAAGTAGATTTCATTATGGTTCTTCCTTGTTTAGTTGATTGTTTAGTTAATTATCATTGTGTAGTCAATTGACATGTATTGTTTAGTTTGGTAGGGAACTAGTTAATTATCATTGTGTAGTCAATTAAGTAGATTTTCATGTAACTGTTTTTTGGACTGAATTTTACCTTATGTTTAGCTTCTGTTTTCTGTGTTTTTTGGACTGAACTAGTCACTTTTAGCTTCTGTTTTCTGTGGGAACATATTACCTCAATGTCTTCGACCAAATTTACAACCTCAATGAGAACATATCAAAATAGTGAAATGAATATGACGGTTAATAACGGTTAGTAATAGTTAATCGAATTAGTAACACTAAATCACCAGGTTAGTAGGTGTTAATCACATCCTGTTATAGCACCCATATGTGTTTAAATTTAACACAAATTGTTAATAACATTTACACAGCAACAGGTTACTAAAATTTAACATAAATTATTCAAATTTAACACAAATTTAACACAGCAGGAGGTTACTAACATTGACAGTAAAGGACACTACAGAAAATGGAACATAAGCTGTTAATAACATTTAACATAAACATTTAACATGTACCAACTGTTACTAACATTGACAGCAAATTAACAGCTAACTGTTACTAACATTGATACCAACTATTTTAACATGTACCACATCAACTGTCATAACATTCATAACACCAACAAACATTAAACACTAACTGTTACTAACATTGACAGCAAACTAATAACACCAACTGTTTTAATTACATCAACCAGCAAAAAAGAGATGCAACCAGCAAAAAAATATACTGTCATAGCAGTAATTATATCAACAGCAAAGGATAACAACAGTACCGTCGTAGCAGTAATTTCAAGCCTTCTAAACTTCAAATTCACGAAAACTTCCACTACACAACTTTCAGGTGGGTACTTCATCAAATCTTCAACCACCTCCTTACCATCTTCATCCACTTGTGCCATATTCCTTAATTGGTCTTTAAAATCTTCCTCATATGTGCTCCATGCAGCCCACCATAAGTATTTCTTATATTCCCCATGTCCCCATCTTTTGCACCAATTTGCCTCTATGTATCTTACACAATATCTATGGTGTGCTTTAGGAAGAACCAAGTGGACTGAATCAATCAAACCCTTAAAATGGAAAACAGTAAAGAAGTGCATCAGTAAACTAAAGTTTAATGAAAAAGTAAACTAAATGCAACAGTGGACCAATGCAACAGTTAACTAAATGCAAACGCAAACTAAATGCAACAGTAATGAAATGATGCAACAATAAACTAAATGATGAGATGAATCAATTAAATTGATGAGATTCAACAGTAAAATAAATAAAACAGTAAACTTAAGAATTGAAGGGCTCATACCTTTTGCATATCTGAAATAAGTGTGATCCCTTCTCCCATTTTGAGGTCCAATGAATGTTGTAGTAGCCTTAAGAACCAACTCCATGTCACTTTGGTCTCTTTATCAACAACAGCCCAAGCTAAGGGATAAAAGTGCCTCATGGAGTCTTGAGCAACAACTACTAACAATTGACCCTTGTATTTTCCTTTCAAAAAGGTTCCATCCAAGCCAATGAATGGTCTCAACCCACTCTTAAACCCCATTTTCAATGCATGAAAACATATGTACATTCTTAGGAATATTCTTTTACCTTCACTAAGTGCATCCTTTGAAATATTAATCACCACATCTGTTCCTGGATTACTTGACCTTAATTCATTAGCATAAGCCTCAAGCTTGTTGTACTCATCTGCAAAACTACCCTCTATTTTCTCCAATATCATTCTCTTGGCTCTCTTACACTTTGAATGACTAACATTAATGTTAAATGCAACTTTTACACTTGCCATCATCTCTTTAATTTTAATCTTAGGATTATCTTGAAGCCCTCTCTTAACGTAAGCAGCTATGGTTTTTGCATTTACACTGTAGTTATCATATGTAGTATTACACTTATGTTCTTCCTTTAAAGTCTTGATTTAACACCAGGACCTTTAGAGTCTTTGGAAATATGACAGAAAAGGGTCGGTCTTCATCTAAACATCTGTACCTAAGCTTTGGAATACATGTTGATGAATTTTCTAGCTTCTAGAATGTCTTTGAATGTCATGGACTTGTGTAACTCCTTATAATCAGTCAACTTATCAGATATCTTCCTCTCTTTTTGTGTATGCAGTCTTTCTAATGAATCACTTGTTGAACTCCAATAAACCCCAACTTAGAAGTAAATTCATTTACTAAATAGTTATAAGACAATTGGTCAGAGTTAAAACCTTTAATAGTGTGCACAAGCTTCCTTGAGTATAAGACTTGTGGATTGTATATCCAATCACCACCATAATGAAAGATCAGATCCAATAAGACCATTGCATATAAGCTACAGAATAAGAAAGGAAAAAAAGTAACATTACAACCTATATAATATACTGACAAAGTGGACCATACAATAAAGACATAAGAACCACATAAAGTGAAGACAAAGATACATAAACAAAAAAAAAATAGTGGGATGCCACAATGAAGACACAACTACAATAAACAAAGAGATGATGGGGGACGAAGTATAAAAACAAAAAAAAAAAAAAAACAAGATTCTGACCCACTTGTCTCTTAACTCAACTCATGTGTATAAGAAATAAGGGTCCCAAACACCCAAAATAAGAGCATCAAAGAAACCGATCCAACATAAAGGGGACCCCTTTTCTGTCAAATACCATATATGTAGGACCACAAAAATTGAAACCCTAAACCGAAACAAAAAGAAAATACCATATAGGGATGATTCTACTACAAAATACAAACCCTAAACCACCAGTAATAAAGACCAAAATAAGGAAAATAAATTTAGGGTTAAATCGAGTATGAACAGACAACATGCAAACAAAAACAACAAAAATCAGACACACCTCCTAACTAAAAAAATACATATCTACATGAATCAGTCTAAACCCTAGTCAAAGAAACAAAAAATCAAAACTAAACGCAACGATATGCTTCCGTCCATACCAAAAACAAACCAAAGAAATGACGATTTACTAATTTTAACAAGGAAATAGGTACCTTCGTATGCATCCACGATGAAGACGATTTTTACAGTGAAGAGAGAAGGTGAGAGATTTTTCTGTAAATGAAGGTGAAATGTTTTGACCGGGGTTGGGAATATTTTAATAGGCTAATTAACAAATTAAAAGTGTGGCGGGGCGGGTTATTATAAAGTGGGACGGGTTATAAAAAGGTGGGCGGGTAAAAAAAGTCTAGTTGGCACATTATTATGGGGGACCCGGTTGCCACGTAGGAGATCCGTTAGATTTAGGTACAAATTCTCCTACTTTAGTAACGACAGGTATTATTTTAGCCGGAAAGTAGAACGGGGTATTAACGTGGATAATTTTCAATAGTAGAGGTACAAATTTGGCCTTTTTCCCTATATATATGCATAAATTTAGCAGAAAGGTCCAAATATGTATTTGTACAATATGAAATAGAGCACATTTGTCCTTCGTTAATACTTTAGCCCATATATGCCCTTACCGTCACATAGCTGGTCCATATATGTCCTTTTTGAAACGGAATCCACCCAAACTAATTAGCTCTTTCGTTAATTGTACTAAAATGCATTAAAAATACTGTTTCCCTTTTATTAGTACTTTTTTTTCTTTACCTTTCTCTCTTCTTTCTTCTTTTTTCATTTCTTCTCTTTTTTTTCCTTTTTCTTTCTCCCATATCCGAGTTCCTTCATTGCTGATACCTTTTTCATTTTCGTCACCAATTTAACTTGACAAAACTCATGATTTCCTGCTAATTTTACTATCACAAACCCCACAGGTTCTTCTGACCTGAAGGAGATAAAAATTGTCGGAAAAATTTTTTTGGTGGTGTTAATTGGGTGAAGGCAGTATGGTTATTTGGGTTTTGATGGTCTTGTTCCCTTCAGATTTGAAGCTACACGGTGAACAACACCTTCAAAATCTGAATAACCATATCCTACCTTCACCAAATTAACACCACCGAAAAAATTTCTCCGACGATTTTCATCTCCTTCTTTTCAGAAGAACCAGAGCCTTCTTGCTTGGAAGGTATTGGTGGTGTAGGTTTGACTTTTAGGAATAAAGAAATTGGTGACGTAAATGGAGAAGGCATCAGCAATGAAAGAAATCGGATATGGGAGAAAGAAAAAGGGAAAAAAAGAGAAGAAAAGAAAAAAGAAGAAAGAAAAGAGAAAGGTAAAGAAAAAAAGTACTATTAAAAAGGAGATAGTATTTGTAATAATACAATTAAAGAAAGAGCTAATTAGTTTGTGTGGATTTTGTTTCGAAAAGGACATATGTGGACCAACTATGTGGCGGTAAGGACATATATGGATCAATTATGTGGCGGTAAGGGTATATATGGGCTAAAGTATTAACGAAGGGCAAATGTGCTCAATTTCGCATAGTACAAGGGCATATTTGGACCTTTTCCGTAAATTTAGTGTGCAAGGCAAGAGCAGGAAAATTAAAATGTATTGGTGCAAAGAAGTACAAAGAAATTTGGAACCATGTCCAACTTCCAAGTACCCATCATCTGTATAGGATAAAATATGTTCATATTAAATGCTCACATAATAAAGCGACACGTGGAGCCAAATGCAGAAGGCAATCAGGTCCGAAGGCAACAATATCGTTTGTTCTCGAAGGGAATGATGTTCATAAAGGCGAAATCAATATCTGTCACCCGATAGCATTTAATGAAGAATATTTTATAACATTAAGTACGTAATCCGTCACAGAGAATATGACATTCACTGCTTACAGTTACACATTCGGGGCTTGATCCTAGGACCTTGTTCCCTAGGTGCAACTATAAATAATGAGCTCAACAACCATTGTAAAAAGGAGGAACTATCTGACAAACTTATGCTATACGCTGTTCAAAGCTCAATAATATTTTATCTTCTTGCTTATTAGTATTGTTACTGCTGCCTCCGAAGGTTCTGCTCCCGAAAACAGGATTATAGCTGTCTTATCTTGATTTCAACCCTAAATCTTACATTCTTTTTAAATTCATTTATCATTTTTGAGATCAAATTGATTCACTTATCTATAAAACTATGAATAAATTTAACTGTATCATTTTACTGGTAAATACCAACTCTCGATAATAAGTCAATACTAGAGGCAGATCTAGGATTTAAGTTTTAAATTTTTTAGCATTGAACCCATTATATTTTTAAAGTTATGGGTTCATATTACTATATATTGTAATATTAATAAATTTTTACACATAAATTTATATTTTGCGCCAAAAATATTGGGTTCAATTGAACCCTGTGGGGTACATTACATCCACGTCTGGGCAATACTAATCAATGAACAGCTTGACGGAGGCTAACTAATAGGGTTATATATGTTTATCAATTTAATTAGAAACCTAGCAAATGTCATTTTCAAATTTAATGCATATAAAAAGCTCCAGTAGGTTCTAGTGAGGTAGCAACGTTCTCTCCAGTGAGAATATATAGACCATTGCGGTAAAAATAATGTTGTGTTATGAAATAATAAAAGAAGAAGAAGAGTATTACAAAGAAAAATAGAGAGAGAATTCTTATTAATTTGGGATGAATTACAATGGAATATGACCCTTCTATTTATAGAGAAAGAGTGACTTAGCCACCAAGTAAAATTCCTACAATCTCTGTAAATATAGACATTCACCTTAAATAAAACTCTATTTATAACACTCCCCCTTGAATGTTTATTCAACAAATAATGTGCCTCATTTAAACATTAACTAAAAATAAAACCTAGTGGGAAAAAAAATTCTAGAGAAGGAAAAAGAGTACACATATCTAACAATACGCCTTTTGGTTGCCTCGTTAAAAACCTTGCAAGGAAAACCTATTGGGACAAAACCTTGTAAGGAAAAAAGAGTAAAACACGTATTAACTCCCCCAGATGAGAGCATCAATTCACATCCTTGAGACTTCACATTCCAATCTTATGCACTAGCTTTTTGAAGATTGACGTTGGCAGAGATTGATGAATAAATCAGCCATATTAACTCCAATGAATATGTTGCACCTTGAAAATCCTCGCTATCACATTATCATGCTTATAGTTATAGTAAGATACAAATATGCACAAATTGCACTTAGGATGTACTACTTCATGCCCAAGAATTCTATATGCTTTAAGCAATTTAAATCCTTCAGGGATTGTCATATAAGTTAAATCATATAAGCCATATGAATGGACTTTAGATGCATATCAAGTTTTTATATCATGCTAGACATATAAGATAGATAAGGTAATTGCACACACCATTAACTTTATACTTTCAAGTGTTTGAACTACAAAGCCAAAACTACATGTCTTTCATATGAAACCAATTATACTTGAATTGTTTCTCTAGACTTAAGATCCTCATATACATTTAGAGCTATATAGATGTCGCCAGCAAACATTTTATATCGGTTCCAACCTCCTTATTTTTCATAAAGACATAACATAGAGATCTCATTCATATATTCAGGTACCTGAATCTCTTATGAGATTTTATAAAGTGTTATGTCATGTGTTCTTCTATATCACTTGCCTTCTTTATTATCACTTTGTCCTTCTAGGACTTAATATGAGCATTTGCAATGAGAATATAGTTACTTTCTTTGGGTCAGCAAATGCGTCTAGCATGCTTTGCAAAATAAATTATTCTTTTATGAACTTCAAGTTCATATTATTTTATTCGAGGATCTAGATGTACAAATGATAATTCCTTCCACGTAATTTTTTCTCAACTATTTATCCTGTCTCCCCCTCATGTTAGAAAAACTAACTTGCTTCCTGATAAGTAGGGATTTTAACCTATTATTTGCTCTCTTTTACTTGTATTTTAGGCCAAAAATGCTTGAAGGTATTTTCGGAAACTAATAAAATATGCTTGCTTGCAGGAATTGTTCAAAATGAGCCAAAGGAACCTTAATCAACTCACAAAGGAGTCAAAAGTTGAACAAAAACCAAGGCTGGGAAAAGAGTTCTGAAGCACGGACCGCACTAATATTGTGCGGCCGCGATCGAAATTATGCAGTCCGCGAAAGCTCAGCTCAACCCAGATCCAAAATTAAAGAACGCGGACTGCACTTAGAATTGTGCGGCCGCACAACCTCCGTGAGGGTATTTTTATCAGATATTTTCAGCCTAGTATAAATAGAACTTTTTGTCATTTTTAGGTCATGTTATGTATTAGAGGAGCACCTGAGACGACTGAGTTTTCTGTTTTGGGAAATTTTTACTAGATTCATCTTTTAACATTAGATTTTCATCCTTTAATCTAGTATTATGAATTTTATCTTCATTTCATCTTTAATTTCTGTTATTTCCATGAGTAGCTAAACCCATAGCTAGGGTTGTGACCCAACCTTAGTGTGGGTATTTGATTTTTGGGCTTGAATGTGAATGGGTTAGTGATATTTAGCCTAGTGCTTGCTAGAACTATAGAATTAGTGGTTAGAAACATTGATTCATGCCTTTATGACTTAGTCTCTACTTGAGAAAGAGGGACTAAGTCTAGGAAAACTAGAATAACAAGGAATTGGGGTGAACTCAAGAAATTGATAGCCCCAATTAAAGGGTTAAACCTAGAGATAGTAATACCCGACTTGAGCTAATATCACTTGAATTGCATGAATACCCATTTGGACATGAGAAATCCAAATTGGGAAAAATCACTCAAACTACCGAGAGGTATAAAGTTAGTACCCGGGTGTGATAGCTATATTACGACCCCAACTAATCAAGCTTGCCCTAGATTCTTGCTACTCGTTGGATATCCACCTAGGTAGAAGTCACGACCCTAGTCTCTTTAACCATTTGAAAAACAACTACATATTATCCTTAGTTTCAATCATTGCAATCTTTAGATTAAAGTTAGAAGTAGAAATCAAACCCAAAACTTGTGGAAGTGTAATTAGACTCAAAGCCCGCATCTAGCTTAGATATGAACCTAATTCCAATTATTAAATCCCTGTGGATTCGATCCCGATCTAGTTGGGTTAAAACTGCATCGACCACCCTCGCTACTCAATAGTAGTGTAGGCTTAGAACCGATCAATTTTTGGCGCCGTTGCCGGGGAGTTAGATGGTCTTAGCTATATATCTGAGTATTTGTGTGTTGTGTCTCTCTTTCCTTCCGTTTTTCTGGTTTTGTGCGTGAATTACTTTTAGGTACCAAATGGATCTTAACAACTAAGCCCTCGAGAATATACCACAGGGGGAGGAGGTAGATGACGAACAAGTGGATGAGGTTCATCTTGAACCTCAAGTACAAAGGAGAGGCCGCCCGCCTAATGACAACATCCCAAACCCTCCCCCCCTCTTCCAAGGGCAGCACACAGGGTGTTACCCAACAAAAGGCTATGCAAGTGCAATAGTCTCGCCCCGGATTAGGGCGGGCAACTTTCAAATAACCAATGTCATGCTTACACTGTTGGAATAGAGGGGTTTCTTCACCGTAGCTCTACACCAGAACGCCTATAAGCATCTCAAAGGTTTTGTTGACACGTGCTTGGGGAGCAAGCAGACTAATGTCTCCGAGGACGCGTTGAGGTTAAGGCTTTTCCCATTTCTCTAAGGGGGAAGGCTTTGGATTAGCTAGAAAGGTTACCTAACAATTCCATACACACTTGGGATGAGTTGGCCGAGAAGTTCATCTCAAAGTTCTTTTCTCCGGGACATATGGCAACGTTAAGAGATGAGATACTTGCTTTTAAACAAGAGCCAAATGAATTGTTACATGAGATTTGGGAGAGGTATCGGACGATGGTTAAAGAATGTCCGAATAATGATATGACGGAAGTCATGATCCAACAAACCTTCTATAGGGGGATTAAACACAACAAACTAATGTGTGGTTAACCAACTCGCCTGGGGGAACTTCATGAACACGCCATATGCCGAAGCTCGTGAAATACTTGATAAGATGGCGAATACCTCTTTGGCATGGCAAAGTAGAGCCAATGTGCCACAAGGTGACCCTAATGTTATTCACCTACGCAAGGAGCTACATGACCACGAGAAATCTATAGCCGTGTTGACAATTACCATGAACCAATTGGCCAAATCTCATCTTTAACAAGTTCAAGGGCCAAAACAAGTGAATGCCATGGAAGGAGTGAACATGATGGTCAACAAGCGAAGGCAACGAGGTCAACAAGTTCAAAAAAATCTGGATCAATTTGAGCAAAGTGGTAGTGGGTACAATCAAGATGATGCATATGATGATCAAAGTGAAGAGGTTCAATATGTCAACAATAATCAAGGTCAACGGAGCAATGCTCCGAATCAACAACAGTGGAGATCACAGGGAAACCGAGGAAATTGGGGCAATCAAGGTCAACAAGGAAATTAGAATAGTGGCAACAACAACAACCAAAGCAATTGGGGGAAAAACAACAATCATAATTGGGGTAATCAAGGAAATCAAGGCAATTGGGGTGGAAACAATAATAGTAATTGGGGAGGCAATAACAATCAAGGTGGCTGGAACAACAATAATCAAGGAAATCGGGGGTCAGGCTTTCAAAGGCCCCTGATGTATCAACAACCAAACAACCCGCCTCCATATCCGTCACAAGGTCCTAGTTCTTCCAAAAATAATATGAGACGGATTGAAAACATGTTCAAGTAGATGATGGAGAAAAATGCCGACTCCGATGCCCAATTAGCCTCCCATAACACTTCTATCCGCAACTTGGAAGTCCAACTTGGAAAAATTTCTCAAGCTTTGAATACTCACCCTAAGGGGGAACTACCAAGTGATACGTTAGTAAACCCGAAGGGTGGGGACAATACGGGGCATGCTATGGCGGTGACTACATGAAGTGGGAAAAATGGAGTTGCTAGTACCTCAAACTTAAGAATGATTGTGAATGATGATGTGGTGACGCAAGATGATGATGAGCCAAAAAATGATGTTCAAGTAAATGATGAAGTGAGGATAGACATTGATGAAAATGTGGAGGAGACATAAGATGATGTGAACCCGTCTAGGGGACATGTGATAGACATATCAGATAGTGCCCAAAGTCAAAGCTCCTTTGACAAGGCCTTCTCCACCATATCCTCAAAGGCTTGCAAAGCAAAACAATGAGAATAAATTCAAGAAATTCATTGATATGATGAAAAGTTTGTCCATAAATGTGCCATTGGTTGAAGCCTTAGAACAAATGCCGGGATACGCCAAGTTTATGAAGGACTTGGTAACAAAGAAGAGATCAATGAACTGTGAAATGATCAAAATGACACATCAAATGAGTGCCATAGTGAACTCCATGGCTCCAAAGTTAGAAGACCCCGGTGCCTTTACAATCCCATGCACTATTGGTAGTGCCGATTTTGCCAAAGCTCTGTGTGACTTGGGGGCAAGCATTAACTTGATGCCCTATTCAGTGTTCAAGACATTGGGGATTGGGCAACCAAGACCCACATCCATGAGGTTGAAAATGGCAGACCGGACAATGAAGAGGCCATTGGGGATAATTGATGATGTGCTAGTTCGGGTCAACAAGTTCATACTTCCCGCATTTTGCATGCACAAAATCATATTGGAGGAGGATGCCAAACCCTCCGTGGAACATCAAAGAAGTTTTAATGAGGCCATGCAAGAGGTAGTCAAGAAAGAGATCATCAAGTGGTTGGATGCTGGGGTTGTCTACCCCATTTCTGATAGTTCATGGACTTCACCTGTGCAATGTGTCCCAAAGAAGAGGGGCATGACTGTGATTACAGATGACAAAAATGAGTTGATCCCCACAAGAACTATCACCGGTTGGAGAGTATGCATGGATTATAGGAAGCTCAAAAAAGTGACTCGGAAACCATTTTCCACTTCCATTATCAAATTGGATAGGCTAGCCAGACGTGCTTATTATTGCTTCTTGGATGGGTATTCCGGATATAACCAGATTTTTATTGCACCCGAAGACTAAGAAAAGACCACCTTCACTTGTTCGTATGGCACATTTGCATTCTCAAGGATGCCCTTTGGTTTATATAATGTACCAGCTACTTTTCAGCGGTGTATGATGGCAATATTTGCGGATATGGTGGAGGACTTCCTCGAGGTTTTCATGGATGATTTCTCTGTTGTGGGGGATTCTTTTGAAGAATGTTTGGATAATCTTGATAAGGTATTAGCACATTGTGAAGAGACCAACTTGGTGCTTAATTAGGAGAAGTGTCACTTTATGGTCGAGGAGGGCATTGTCCTCAGCCACAAGATCTCCAAAAATGGTATTGAAGTGGATTAAGCAAAAATTGAAGTGATATCAAAACTCTCTCCTCCTACTTCCGTCAAAGGAGTGAGGAGCTTTCTAGGTCACGCGGGGTTTTAGCGTTGGTTCATCAAGGATTTCTCAAAAGTGGTGAACCCCTTGTGCAAGTTGTTGGAAAAAGATGCAAAATTTGTGTTCAATGATGATTGTATAAAGGCATTTGAGCTACTCTAGTATAGGTTGACTACCACTCCCATCATTACCGCAACAAATTGGAGCTTACCATTTGAGCTCATGTGTGATGCTAGCGACATGGCGGTAGGAGCGGTATTGGGGCAAAGAATTAACATGATATTCCATCCGGTCTACTATGCTAGTAAGACCATGAACGATGCCCAAGTCAACTATACGGTGACTGAGAAAGAACTCTTAGCCATTGTCTTTGCTATGGAAAAGTTCCGCCCGTACCTCATGGGTACCAAAGTGATTGTTCACACCGATCACCCGACGCTACGTTATTTGATGAGTAAAAAGGACTCAAAGGCTAGATTGATGCGGTGGGTACTTCTTCTACAAGAATTTGATCTTGAAATCATACACCGAAAAGGGAGTGAAAATCAAGTGGCGGACCACTTGTCCCGTTTGGAAGAGGAGGGGAGGCCCCATGATGGCCTTGAGATCAATGATTCATTTCCGGATGAACAACTCCTTTCATGTCTTTGACCGGGATGCCTTGATTCGCTGATGTTGCTAACTATATTGTGAGCGGAATTGCTCGAATGAGTTCTCTTCAAACCAAAGGAAGAAGCTCAAACGGACTGCTTGGATTATTATTTGGACGAGCCATATCTTTTCAAAATTTGCACTGATGGTGTTATCCGGAGATGTGTTCCAGAAGAAGAGCAATTAGGTATTATTGAAGCTTGCCATTCTTCGCCCTATGGTAGTCACCATGGTGGGGAGAGAACTGCTACAAAGGTCCTAAGCCGTGGATTCTATTGGCCTACCTTGTACAAAGACGCTAGCGAGCTCATTAAGCATTGTGATGATTGCCAAATGGCCGGTGGGATTTCCAAGAAGAATGAGATGCCTGTCACTACCATCTTTGAGATTGATATTTTCGATGTATGGGGCATCGACTTTATGGGTCCATTTGTGAGTTCGTGTGGGAACACCTATATTCTTGTTGCTGTGGATTATGTTTCCAAATAGGTTGAACCTATGGCTTTGCCCAACAATGAAGCACAGAGTGTGGTGGCTTTCTTGAAGAAAAACATATTCACAAGGTTCGGCACCCCAAGGGCTATCATTAGTGATGGGGGTTCTCATTTCTGCAACAAAGCTTTCGACACTTTACTCTCCAAGTATGGTTTCACTCACAAGGTGTCAACTCCTTATCACCCTCAGGCAAGTGGACAGGTTAAAGTCTCCAACAGAGAGATCAAGAGTATTCTATCCAAGACTGTCAATGTAAACTGGACCGATTGGTCAAGGAGACTTGACGATGCTTTATGGGCCTATAGAACATCTTACAAGACTCCAATTGGTATGTCTCCGTATCAGTTGGTGTGTGGGAAAGTATGTAACATCCCGGTGGAATTAGAGCACAAGGCCATGTGGGCGTTGAAGAAATTGAACCCTGAGTAGGATGTAGCTGCCAATCTTCGGGTGGAGCAATTGAATGAACTTGATGAGTTCCGATTCCATGCTTACTCCAGTTCGCCCTTGTATAAGGACAAGATGAAGTATCTACATGATAAGTATATCCGGAACAAAGAATTCAAAAAAGGTGACCTTGTTCTCTTATTCAACTCTCGGTTACAGATGTTTCTGGGAAAGCTAAAGTCAAAATGGAGTGGCCCTTTCGAAGTGGTACATGTGACTCCTTTTGGTGCTCTAGATTTGAAAAACAAGAATGGTGAGATCTTTAGAGTCAATGGGCACCGGGTGAAGCACTACCTTGGTAAGGTTGATGATGGCCATGTGGTGGCATTGATCCATTTCAAATGAATGATGGTAGCATGCGTCGTGCCGCGACGTTAAATCAGGCTCTTCTTGGGAGGCAACCCATGTTTTTTTCTTTCTTTTGATTTCTTCTTAGATTAGGCATTGTTTTGGACTAACTGGTTGTGAAGTGTATGTAGGAATTGGTTGTGCAGTGCAGAAAATTGACAAGGAAAAATTTGGCTAAGAGGTGAAATTGTGCGAACCGCACAATTCTATGTGCGGTCGCACAGCTGGAATGGGGAAAATGCCAACTCTCTGAAGTTTGGCCTGACAAAATCCCTTAAGAGTTCGCGGCCGCACCCAAAATTTCGTGGACCGCACAAATTGTGTGGCCGCAGCCATTTTTATGCGGGCCGTGCCAATGAATTTGATGTTGAGCTACAAAAAGTAAGGAGTGCGGACCACACCAAAATTGTGCGGCCGCACTCTGGTAAGTCGGTGGGTCACTGGGGTCAGGGTATAAATAGGACTTCTTAAAACTATTCACACTTTACACACTCTGACCTCTCGAGCAATCGTAAAGCACATTGCACTTCATTGTTTCAAATCTCATCTTTTACTCATCAAGTGTTGATTTCCTACTACATTTCACTACTGGTATGTTTATTTCAATGAATTAATTTCATCTTGTTTCCTTTATTTTCTCTTTGTTTTAGTTATATTCTTTAGCTAGGGTAAGGTTCACGCCAAATATGCCAAGTTATTGCTTAATTCTTTCTTAGAAACATATGAGTAGTGTTTGAATGCATAATGGGGGCTGGGGTTAGTAGCTTCTCCTGTCTAATTGCCATAAATCATGCCTAATTAGTAAAAACCTAGTATTAATCGTACCTCAATGCTAATATGATTTGAATTTTGCGGCCGCATACATTTTTGTGTGGTCCGCGATAGGGTATGCTGCCGCATACAAAATTGTGCGGTCCGCGTTTCAAGGCACTTTTAATTGCTTAAGATTGTGCGACCGCACTCAGTTTTGTGCGGTTCGCGGTTGGTTTATCGTAGCCGCACTCAATTTTGTGCGGTCCGCATAGTTGAACTTCACAGACCCAACAAAATAATTATGCGGTCGCACTCAAAATTGAGTGGTCCACGATGGGTGTTCCGCGGCCACACCCAATTTTATGCGGTTCGCGGTCGGGTAACTTCAGAGAACCAGTAGTCTGAACCTGGGATCTCCACGATCGCACTCAATTTTACGCGGTCCGTGATGGGCAGTCCGCGGCTGCACTCACTGTTGTATGGTCCGCGATGTCCTGTTTTGAGAAGCAGTGTCTTTCTTTTCAACTGTAATCCAATAACACATGTTGAACCCCAATTCTAACTGACTTTCTCTACTTGTGTATTGCAGACAATGGTGCGTTCCCGAGGTCGAGGTGATACTTCCAAAGGGAGGGAAGAACCCTCTCGAGGTCGGGGTCGAGGCAAACCCAACATATCTCTGTCAGTTCAAAAGATAATCAGCAAGAAAGCAACCGCCAATAGAGCCCCGGACACTTCTGAGACTAGTGAGTATGTCCCCTCCGGGGAAGCTTCTGAAGGAAACTCTGTGCAAGCACAGCCGAAAGTCCAATCCCAACAAATCCCCAAACAATTCTCGGGGAGATTACATTTACTTGATGAGTCCTCCTCCTCCGAGGGTTCATCTGAGGGTTCGGAAGAGGGTAGTGAAGATTCTAAACCCTCTCCCTCACATTCTCCCCTATCTCCAATAAACGTAGAAGATGATGATGAAGTCCCGGATGATGGGAGAGGGGGTTCCACAATTGTAAGAGGTCTGGCTAGATCACAGAAGCCGGAGGTGTGGGCTGATAGGTTTGTCAGTGAGAAGGCGTATGCCAAGTTTTGGTAATGGTGGCCCCAAAGGTCGCTCACTCTTGAGCGACAGTTCATAACCAAAGACTTAAGCCAGCACAATCCAAATGTCCTAAAGCACTTCATGGAGAGAAAAAGATGGAAATGGTTCACCGGCCCTCTGCAAGATGCCAATGATACCTTGTCAAGGAATTTTATGCCAATTTTGCCTACATCAAAAAGGGTACAAAAGTGATGAAGGTCCAGAACTTGAAAATTCGATTTGATGGCGAAGCACTGAACAGATAAGTAGGGTTTGAGGAGGCTGAGGCTGTGCAATACCTGGAGAAACTATCCTTGGGTGAGACAGTTCGCCCATGGCTAGCTGAGATAATTGCTATTCTGGGGAAAACACCCGCATGGCTCACAGCAGAAGTGCCAATTATCAGAGCCACCCTTAACTTTGAAGCAAAAGGGTGGCAAACATTCATCTGTAGACGTCTTGACCCATGCCAGCATGAAAATATCCTTCCACTTTCCCGGGCAGTATTGGTAGCTTCCATCATGGCAGGATATCCTATTAATGTGAGGACCCGATGCAGACAGAGACCACATAGGGAGTTTTCTCTACTCTCTACCCCTTTTCCCTGTTCTTATTTGTTATGAGTATTGAGGACAATGCTATTTTTCATTTGGGGGGTGGTCCATTTTGATTTGATGACATTTGGTATGTAATAACCATTACACTATTTTTCTTTATCTTTATTTTCACTTTTGGTATGTATATATATATTCTTTATTTCACTTTTGGTATGTATATAATTTTACCATATTATGTATATATTCATTTCCAATTTATGTATATATGCGCTTTACCTCAAGTTTGTATATATTCAGTTTAATTTCCGTAGTTTACTTCATAACTTCTTTCTTTATTTTCCCTTAGTAGCATAGCTTCTTATTTACTTTAGTAGCTTCTTTTTTATTTGTTAGCTTTTTTTTTTTAAGTTTTGTGTTGACAATATGCCTTTGGTTTTCTTAATGCCACGGTTCTTTCCAAAGGTGGATGTTGTATGAACCGAATGGCTCTTCTTCATAATCTTTTTGAGGGAGATTAGCGTACTTCTTCACAATCCTTGTTTTGAGTGTTACATTCTAAAGTGAGATTTGCTTATGGAGAGTAGAGGAGGAGGAGTTTGAGTTCCACAATGACCTACGTAATAGAGCGAGCTTCCTTGGTGAATTAAGTCAACTCTTGATGCTCTAGTGCCACATTAGAACTATGGTACTCAAAAAGTCAAAGCATGGTGTTGTTGATAATTCATTTGTGTTGAGGGTAATTGTTAGTCCCAATTGATGCATGATTGATTCACCTTAGGGCAGCTGAAATATCCTTCTGTTTTGGTGGAGGTGGGAATTACCTTATTTGCTTGAGGTCAAGCAAAAGCTTAAGTTTGGGGGAGTTGATAAGTAGGAATTTTAACCTATTATTTGCTCTTTTTTACTTGTGTTTTACGCCAAAAATGCTTGAAGGTATTCCCAGAAACTAATAAAATATGCTTGCTTGCAGGAATTGTTCAAAATGAGCCAAAGGAGCCTTAGTCAACTCACAAAGGAGTCAAAAGTTGAACAAAAATCAAGGCTGGGAAAAGAGTTCTGAAGCGCGGACTACACAAATATTGTGCGGTCGCTAAAGCCATGATGCGGCCGCGAGCATAATTACGCGGTCCGCATAAGGGAGATTTGGAGAGTGTGATTTTTGAGCTAAGAGATGAGCGCGGACCGCACCAGAAATGTGCGTCAGCGAAAGTCCATGTGCGGCCGCGATTGAAATTACGCGGACCGCGATGACTGAGGTTCAGAGACCTTACAATTTGAGCAAAAGAGAGAAGTGCGGTCCGCGTCAGAATTGTGCGGCCGCGGAAGTCCCTTGTGCGGCCGCGATCGAAATTATGCAGTCCGCGAAAGCTCAGCTCAACCCAAATCCAAAATTAAAGAACGTGGACCGCACTCAAAATTGTGCGGCCGCGAAAGCAAGAGTGCGGTCGCACTCAGAATTATGCGGCCGCACAACCTGCGCAGGGGTATGTTTGTCAGATATTTTTAGCCTAGTATAAATAGAACTTTTTGTCATTTTTAGGTCATGTTATGTATTACAGGAGCACCTGAGATGGCTGTGTTTTCTATTTTGGGAAATTTCGTACTAGATTCATCTTTTAACATTAAATTTTCATCCTTTAATCTAGTATTATGAATTTTATCTTCATTTCATCTTTAATTTCTATTATTTCCATGAGTAGCTAAACCCATAGCTAGGGTTGTGTGCTTGAATGTGAATGAGTTAGTGATATTTAGCCTAGTGCTTGCTAGAACTATAGAATTAATGGTTGCAAACATTGATTCATGCATTTATGACTTAGTCTCTACTTGAGAAAGAGGGACTAAGTCTAGGAAAACTAGGCTAACAAGGAATTGGGGTGAACTCAAGAAATTTATAGCCCCAATTAAAGGTTAAACCTAGAGATGGTAATACCCGACTTGAGCTAATATCACTTGAATTGCATGAAGACCCGTTTGGACTTGAGAAAGCCAAATTGGGCAAAATCACTCAAACTACCGAGAGGTATAGAGTGAGTACCCGGGTGTGATAGCTATATTACGACCCCAACAATCAAGCTTGCCTTAGATTCTTGCTACTCGTTGGATATCCAGTTAGGTAGAAGTCACGACCCTAGTCTCTTTAACTATTTGAAAAACAACTACAAAAATATTGTCCTTAGTTTCAATCATTCCAATCTTGAGATTAAAGTTAGAAGTAGAAATCAAACCCCAAACTTGTGAAAGTGTAACTAGACTCAAAGCCCGGTTCTAGCTTAGATATAGACCTAATTCCAATTATTAACTCCATGTGGATTCGATCCCGATCTAGTTGGGTTAAAACTGCATCGATCACCCTCGCTACTCAATAGTAGTGTAGGCTTGGACCCGATCACTTCCTCAACTTTGGAAATCCATCTATCTTCGTTATGGTGTTAATCAAAATATATACCGCACATCAATAATAATAAGATGAAATTATCTGGTTCCTGACCCTGAACCACTTGTGAGGGGAGAATGTAATATACTTTCGTATATAACGTATATCAAACTGATATAGATAATTTTATTTTCATAAGCAATAGTTTAACTATTAAGTGGAGGCACTCAATAAATCTTCTTGCTAACCAATTGTGATGTAAACTAACTTATCAAGATAAACTCTTGAATAGAAAATCTGGAAATTATGCTCTAATTAAATTATTGAGCAAGTTACCTCGCAAACACCAGGTTGCTGGTTAATAATAATCGCACATGTAACCATCTCATATATGCATTTTATGTGGTATACATGACAGGTAAATGAGCCCATATTCACCTTTGATATTTTCAGCATTGATGGGATTCAAGCCCAATTTTAGTTGGTCTATTAATTAATGAGAACAACATAAGAGAATTCGTACAGAATTTTCCAGTTCTTTAATATTTACCTATGTGAATTCTCTTTTATTTTTGCACATCAAACTTAAATTAACATGGCTAAACTAATTATGCCAACTGAATAAATTATCAATATTGATAAAGTTCAGATTTACACCATGACGTGTGCAATTATCAATAAGCTCCAAGTTTATTATGATATGGGTTTTTATATCAATAATATCCACTTTATTGTGGTATTCTTTTATTTGTGTAGTACAAACTAGAGAATAAAGCGGGTTACTTTTTCCATACATATTACACCGCTACAAGTTGTAGTAATATAAGGTATTAAATTCTTCCTTATTTATAGTCTCAATATAACCAACCGCTTTCGCAAATACTTTAGAAGCTCAATTAAGTTTCTTTGAGACTTACTACAACACAATGCCTTATTGATAATCAATTTTATTCCTCCAAAATAGTAATAATTTGCTCTTCTAGAGCTCTCAATTAATTTGGTACTACCACATATTCATCAACATCCATATGGTGGATATCTCTTTTAAAGAGAAAGTTATACCATTATGGTTATGGTCAAAATTATATGCAAGATATATTTCTTACATTAATATTATTCTTTAATAATCACATTACCAAAATATTTTAGCGTACAATAGGTACGTGACCAATGACCATTCATGCCATAATAATGACATTATTTTCTTATATCATCTCAAACCTCCTTCTAGAGGTGAGTGTGGTATATTCACTACCACTAGCATGTTCATATACTTCCAAGAATGAATATGTACTCATAAATCACATGTTGTCACATTCACATCATGAATGAACCATAATCATCTATATGTGATTTACAAAATTTCATGTCAAATCGATGACAAACATTACTTTCACAGAGTGAATGATTATTTTGAGAATCCTTATTATTCTCATTACCACAATGATGACGATTATAATTTCGTCTATTGCCACGTCCACATCCATTGATATCTTCACGGTAATAATTTTGTCTTCTTTCAGACTTATAACATATTGCTACCATATTCTCTTAAGAGAACGAGAATGAAGCAAATTCAATGGGACGGGTTTTCAATTCTTTGCCACAATCATACATGAATTTGATCATGGCAATGCATAGACATTTTACTACTTTGGGTGGTTATAATTTCTTTCATACTCCATTAGAGTTACAATCAAAATTTATTGTCTTTGTTTGTACTTAAAATCAAATTATAGAATGTCAAGAATTTAAAAGATAAAAATAAAGTAAAATACTTACCGTAACTCCAGAATTTAATCATGAAGGAAGTTCATGGAACAATTGACAATCATTATGCTCAATCCCAAAGCTTCTACTCAATTGGTTAGAGTCTCGTGCTGATAACGTGTTATGAAACAATAAAAGAAGAAGAAGAGTATTACAAAGAAAAGTAGAGAGAGAATTCTTATTGATTTGGGATGAATTACAATGGAATAGGACCCTTCTATTTATAGGGAAAGAGTGACTTAGTCACCAAATAAAATCGCTACAACCTCTCTAAAATATAGACATTCACCTTAAATAAAACTCTATTTATAACATGTTGTGATTTTTATATAGTATAGCGTCTCAAAATAATTGCCGGTAAATTTTTTTTATATGTTAATATATAATATCGTATTTCATATATAATTAATATATATTTCTTGTATATTTAACTAGGAACATAATTATTTTTGACCGAATATGTTAAAATGTTAGGAACGCGAGTGTTGAACTAAAACTCTCCCTACATGAGATCTCAGCGTACAAATGAGAAATTACCAGATATGTCCATTTATAAATAGCTCATTACAAAAATTGTCCAATTGATAAAATATTACTAATATTAGCCAAATTAGTTATTTGTTGCAAAAAAATATCAAATTTTTGCTTTGTTTTGAGTGGGTGTTATTAGAATAGATTGGGCACAACTTAAGGAGTTTGAATCTCAATTTTGGGATGATTTGGTGAAGTTTTGAGGTGGTTTGAATTAAAAATTCGAAGTAAAAGCTGAACATGAAAAAAAATAATATGTGTCACACACTGTGTATCATCTATGTATCACATATGTATCATATTTGTATCAATTGTGTATCACATGTATACTTGTGTGTGAGATACTTGCGTGATACATGTTTGATACATGTGTCACAGAAGACTTTTTTGAACTCGATTTAATTACGAATTTTGATACAAAATCAGTCCAAATCACCTCCAATCTTCCTCAAATTTTGTATATTGACTTATCTATATATTTTCAATGAATTTCAACTATACCCATTAAAAAGTTCCTTTTTTGTTTAGATTTTTGGAATATTGTATAGATTTTTGTATTTTATCACCTTATTTGCTACCCCGTCCATGAAATTTCCTTTCCGTCTTGTATCTAATGTTGCTAATCACGCTTAAAAATATGAAAGGTGATTTTTGCATGTGATTCTTTGGGAGAAAGAACACCTATTATTTGGTTTTTAATTTTTGTTGGCTAGTTTTGGTAAGTCTATGACTAATGGCTAGAGGTTGGTAAGTTGAGATTTATTTGGGATATTTGTGTAAGTTTCCCTACAAAAATTTTAGAGATTTTTTCTTTCCTATACCATATATGAAATCTTATTACCAAAAATGTGCATAGTTTCTAATTTACCCGCCCTGTCCATATTTTTTCTATAATTATTATACCAATCATTAAAATAGTAGCTGAATCTTCCTAATTTGTCGAGCTACAATTGAGGAACAAAATATTCTAAAAAGATTTGGCGTAAATCAGATCAAATCATATTCTTCCAGATATTCCTATTTAGGCGCGCTACTGTAACGACCCGACCCGTCGTTACGGGAGTTACCGCCCCGTTTTTCCTGTTTTATGCTTCTATATGTTTCATTATATGTGTATGGAGAATTTGAAGTAATTCGGTTAGAGTTCGGTTAGAAATGAGGCAATAAGTCTCTCTTTATGAGAAGGTTAGTTTGGAAAAGTCAACCGAAGGTTGACTTATGAGTTAGAAGGCTCGGAATGGATTTCCGATGATTCAACTAGTTTCGGGGGATGATTTGTGACTTAGGAGTGCAATCGGAATTGAATTTGGAAGTCCGGTGTAGAATTAGGCTTGAATTGGCTAGGGTTGGATTTTGGCGAATTCCGGATGGTAGGTGAGATTTTGATCCGAGGGTCGGAATGGAATTCCGAGAGTTGCAGTAGCTTCGTTAGGTGATTTTGGATATGCGTGCAAAGTTTCAGATCATTCAGAGGTGTTTAAGACGGGTTTTAGATCAAATGCAAGTTTCGGAAGTTTTAGTTTAACTTAGGCTTGAATCCGTGGTAATTCGATGATTTTGATGTTAACGATAGTGTTTTGATGATTGGAACAAGTTTGAATAATGCCTTGGGGTGTGTTGGTACTATTGGTTGAGGTCCCGGGGGCCTCGGAGTGATTTCGGGTGGTTAAACGGAGAATCTTGATGTTTGTTGCAGGTCTGGTGCACCTGGCTTCTGGTATTTCCGCATCTGCGGAAAAGGAGCCGCAGAAGCGGTTCCGCAGATACGGTTAAGAGATTGCATAAGCGGTCCATGAGGGACCGGGGTAATTCCGCAAAAGCGGACTGGGTATCGCTTCAGCGGGTCCGCATAGGCGAAAACGTGGCCGCAGAAGCGGAATGGTGAGATCCGCAGAAGCGGATGGTTGGGCGCAAAAGCGGAAGGCCAAGGATTTAATGAAAAACCGCATAAGCGGTCATATGGCTGCAGAAGCGGTCCCGCATCAGCGGTTACGGGACCGCAGAAGCGAAAATTGCTGAAAGGTTTTAATGAATCAGTGTTCGCGAATTTCAGAAGATAAGAAAATATTTTTACACCGCCTTGAGAGCTTTTTGATCGATTTTGATGGGGATTTCAACGGGTATTGATTTGAGGTAAGTCTCTTGACTAGAAAACACCATTTTTTGGAAGAATCAACACTCAAATTCATGAAAGTGGGTAGAAATTGTGAAGAACTAGGGCTTGGTTTTTGAAAACGAATTTTTAGGATTTGAAAGGCCATTTGAGCTCCGTTTTCGGTAAACTTTATATGTACGGACTCGTGGCGAGACGAGGAATCCGTTGGTGCAATTTTTGGAATTTTTCGAGAAGTGGGCCCGGGGCTCGGGTTTTACCAACTTCGTGAATTTTAGTACTTTTCGAGTATTTTTGATTGGGTTATGTTTCTTTAACCCATATTTATGTATTCGCTGTGATTTTGACTAGATTCGACGCGCGAGGAGGTCGATGCAAAGGGAAAAGGCATTGCGGACCATTCTACGGCCGGTTAGAGGTGAGTAGTTGGTGTATATGATGGCCTGAGGGTTTGAAACCCCGGCTTATCACACTGTGACGCTATAGTAGGGCGTGACTCGCACCCCATGGCAGGTGCGGGATTGTTTATGACTGGGGATTGTGACTTGGTCCATCCCGAACAAGAATGTTTCTATATTGGCGACTGATACGCACCCTGTATTGAATATATCTGGGCTTATTGCCGTGTTTGGGGCCTTGTGCCGATCTGTAGCATCCTTAGAGGATGAATGTCATTGTGATAGCATGCTTTGTATAATCATTGATCTCAGTCCTGTGTTTAATCACTGTTATGAAATGCTAAGTCACTTTTCCTGAAGTTTAATATCTAAAGTATATTCTTCTTAATAAATTGGAAATTGGGAAGTTAATTGAATCTGTTACGTGACTCATATGCATGTTGTGGACTGAGTATGGATCGGGCTGCACGCCGCAGCGAATGGTATGATTATATTGCGCTTGGGCTGAAGGAGCCCCTCCGGAGTCTGTACACACCCCCAGTGAGCGCCGTCGACGATAAATGGATCGGGCTACGCGCCGTAGCGGTCATGTGCACTGCATTGCATCTTTACATTATACTTGACTGATATATTTGAAGTTGTTTTGCTGTTGGTTCGTAGTTAGGTGCTGGACTGTTAGTTTTAGCTTTACTTTGTGGCATTTCGTGGATTTCTTATCTTCAGACATTTTATATGCTTATTACTCACTGAGTTGGTAGTACTCACCCCCTACTCCCTGCACCTTGTGTGCAGATTCAGGTACTTCGGGAGCTTAGTTGAGCTAGCCGCTGGTTTCCAGAGTTCCAGGAGTGGTCGAGGTAGCTGCTATGACGTTCGCAGGACCCGACTCCTCCCTTATCCCTTTAGTATTTCCGTACTTTAGAACATACTTATTTTGAGGATTCTTGACTCTGTATTAGTTAGAGGCTCTAGACTCATGACCCCAGGTCTTTGGGAGTTACAGTTTATGTCAGTATTTCGTATTGTTTTTAATTGAGTGTTTCAACTAGG
>NC_031990.1:55002470-55104000 GCF_001879085.1 Nicotiana attenuata | reverse complement strand
ATGAAAATTTGGTCGCCTGGAGGGTAGGCCTAACTGTTATGTGAGTGAATGTAAGAAGATGCAGAAGAGTTAAAATTCCAGATGATTTGAGTTTCCACAAGCTTATGAAAGAGCGAGTTCAATCTCACTATGGTATTACGACAGCAATGGAGCATATGCGTTATGAGTATAGTATGTTGTGATATATGGCTTCAAGCCAAGTTGGGGAGCTTGCTATTGGTTAGCGGATTGGTGGTTATGTACTATGTTAGTTCTGATTTGATGCATGCTGGTGAATCAGCTCTGGTCGTGGAGATTGGGCCAGGAATGGCACGAGTGAAGGGAAAATTTTGACAAAGATGTCATGAGCTCGGATGAGCAGGAAAGAAGTTTCGATTGTTAAGGTAAATTGGTATTGTCTTCAGCGTCACCTAAGATCGGTGTTTTGTAAAAAGGGCTTTGCGTCCTGGCTAATGATTCTTGATCGCTCTTCAGCGTTAGTGCGACCGGTGGTTTGGAGGTACGCCCCAAATATTGTTGCGGTAGGTTGTGGGAGTGTGTCCCACTGGAAGATTATATAAGTGTGGCATGTAGTCACTTGACTGATTAAAGATGTAAACCAAGTATCAAGGTTGTGATGGTGTCGTTAAATTGAGGAATTCATGCCTGGAGGGCACTTGGCATATTGGGTTGTGAACTGGGAAGGATTACCCCGATTGTGATGGTTGTCCTTGTGTGTTATGTGAAAAAGGGAGTTATTATGGACCCTTGAAAGGTTGTCAAACTGGTTCATTGTGAGCAGAATCGGCTTGAAGTTGGTGGATGGGCTTAATGTGAATAATGGATCTATATCAGGCCAGATGTGTGCATTTTTTGTAACGCGGTCTCATGGAGAGAGTTAGTTGATGCTTCATTGCCAGATATCTCGCGTAGTGTTGCATTACGCCGTGTGATTTGTGAAATGACTCGAGAAAATGCTTATGTGTTGAGGATTCACGTAGAAATGATGTTCATGAGCAAAATGGCTCTCGAGATTCAGATTGTACATCGCACCTCAGTTGAGCTTGAGTTTTGGTAGCTTATAGCGCTATATGTCCCCTCAGGGACGGTATTGTGCACTTAGCATACTTGTGACCGAAATTCAGGATTTTATATTAATGAGCAATTTAGCTTGATGTACACCTCTTTAGGTGAGTGTTATGTGTGGATCGGGTGGCACGCCGCCATGAGTGTGTTATTTGGATCGGGTTGCGCGCTGCAACAGTGTGAAATCGAGTATAGTTTTCTATACGCTATCTTTGTATGCCTTGCTACCTGTTTTCCAAGGAAAGTCTGTATTAGTGCGTAGGATTTGGTAATTCCTTCCAGAGCTCGTTTTCTTTTGTATTGCGTTCGAATTGGTAGCCTATTGGCACATTGGGGCATCATATACGACTTATAATTATGTCTGGAGTGGCTTATTGCCCGAACAGTTCGTACTGGGTAAGACGAGATCATTGAATTTGAGATCAGTGCAATCTGAGTATGTGAAGTAAAATTAAAGAGCTAAGACCATTGTTTGGCTCAGAATGAGGTGATAGTCCTTGCCAAGAGTATAGAACTAATGAATTGTTGTTTCGGTAGTAGTTATAAATGTGTACAGGTCTCATCCGTCGTGTCAGTATGGTAAGAATTTGAACAAGACCTGTGTATGTCATGCAGAGCATGGGATGTGTAGTGATTCCTCCTAAGTGATTAGATAAATGATCTTCGGATGATTGGGGAAAATGATATTGCTAAGTGGAAGTGATTTGATGAGAGTATATGTCTCAGAAAAAGGAATGTGATTAAACTGATTATATTTCGGTAGTAGTGCGGCATGTTCTTGTTGGGTCCACTGGTGGTATTCGAGTTTGCTCAGTAGCACAGGTAAATATCGAGTATCTGTCGTGGAATGAAGGAGTATCAAATGTGCGCATGTATTCGCACGGTGGAAACTGGGATCAGGTATGATGATTTGTGTGTTATATGGAGTTCTGATGTACAGGCTATGTTGTGATGTTGGAATTCAGACTGGTTCTCTTAGTGTTGGAAGATTTTGAACTATTGCATTATGGGCTATGTCGAAAAATACCACAGGCTGCGTGGCAAGGTGTATTAGACTATGTTCT
The DNA here is from genome assembly GCF_001879085.1 of Nicotiana attenuata. Taxonomy (NCBI): domain Eukaryota; kingdom Viridiplantae; phylum Streptophyta; class Magnoliopsida; order Solanales; family Solanaceae; genus Nicotiana; species Nicotiana attenuata. Next base: position 55,101,871 of record NC_031990.1, on the reverse strand, counting down.
AGTAGAATGGTTTATATTTCAAGGACCAGCGGATGGCTGGAAAGGATTGATGTTCTTGATTGGGCCTTCGTGGCGGATGCCAGTGCAGAGGCTTCTACCATTGATTCAGTTCCAGTATTGAGGGACTGTTCGGATGCATTTCTTGTGGCCGGACATATCGCCGGGTGAGATTGTGGATTTCGGTACTTAATTGGTGCCGGACACCGTATCGTACGGCTCTGGAAGGGGTTATAGTAGTGGGAGGAGCAGCTTCGGACTTCTTAGTATTGAGTTCGTTGGCAGGCCAGCGTGGCTACGTATGTAGCTTGAGTTAGCTTGGTTAGTCCCAAGTTGTATTGCTGAGGGACAGGTTAATTCGATCGTTATTGAACTTGTTAGTGAGCTGAGGAGATCTAGGAGTTTCTTTTTCTGTGATGTGAGGCGTATGATTTGCTGGTTATGGGCACACGTGGTGCAGTGTTATTAGGGGATTCATAGTGGAGGTCGAGCGGGAAGAGTAATTGCGTGTCGCTCGGTAAAATGGAGTGTTGGGTATGGCCTATCAGGTTGCGTGTCGTGTGCTATCTGTTTCACCGTGGGTGTGATGAATTGCGTTAGTGTCAGACATCAATTGTGTGTGGCTGTTGAATTTTGATTCACAGTGTCTTGAGGCGCTTCATGTGTAACAGTGTTGGGATAGGATCGCGTATTGTAGCGAGGCTACGTGGAGTTATGACCTTTTGAGGTAGGTTCAGCTGCTATATTTCTATGATGCGAGACGGAGTCTCAGCCTTGTGTTGTGATGGTATTGATGAGCTTGAGGTACAACTTTTTCGTTGGAGCCATTTGTCCCGATTTGAGCATGTTCAGACCGTTTCTTACGGGTGCTTGTATTATGCAGGTTGTGGTTTAGGCCTGTATGGAGATATCATATCACCAGAGTGGTGTTGGATTCGAGGTGATCGTTGGGTTCATTAATGCATACGGACAGATTTGATCTCAGCTTGTTAGGAAGATAATATCGAGGTTTGACCCGAAAATCTGTTGTGATATCAGTCAAGGGAAGTGGTTTCATGAATGGTTGATCTGAGAGATGATTACGGTTTATAGCGTGTTTCATTCATCGTTCCCAGTATATGAGAGTGTTGGAATAAGGCTTTAGCTAGTGAGAGGTTCTCTGCCGGTAATTGGTTGCTGGGGACAACTGCTGTGAATAGAAGTTATAGTTCCGAGTGTTTGGTTTAGGCGGTATATCATATGTTTTCACCTGAGGGTGCAAGTATGGGTTATTACAGCTGGTTCGGGCTTACTCTGAGTATAGATGTGAATTTCTGATCTTGGGTATGATTTTCTTTCGGAAAGTGCAACGTGGTTCTATGGTTTATGGCTTAAAGGGACTGTGGAAGTTCGGCTATATTGTGTTATCGGGTCTATGCGAGATAGGATGGCGAGGGATCACCCCGGGTATATGATTGGTAAGATCGTTCAGCTGTTGGTTGGCTTCTAGAACAACTCTGGATACGCTCGAGGACGAGGGTTTGTTTAAGTTGGGGAGGATGTGACGACCCGGCCCGTCGTCACGTGAGTTACCGCCCCGTTTCCCCCATATTATGTCCCTCCATGATTTAATATCGGTATTTGAGTTGATCGGGTAGAAATGGATTGGTTCTAGTTGGAAATATGGCACTTAGCCTTTTTGAAGGAAGCTTGCTTTGGAAAAAGTCAACCGGAAGTTGACTATGTAGTTAGAGGGCTCGGATGTGAGTTTCGGTGGTTCGGGTAGCTTCGGGGGATGATTTGTGACTTAGGAGTGAAGTCGGAATTTAATTTGGAGGTCAGGTGTAGAATTAGGCTTGAATTGGCTAAGGTTGGATTTTGGCGAATTCCGGATGGTAGGTGAGATTTTGATCCGAGTGTCGGAATGGAATTCCGAGAGTTGCAGTAGCTCCGTCAGGTGATTTTGGATATGCGTGCAAAGTTTCAGATCATTCGGAGGTGTTTAGGTCGGGTTTTTGATCGAATGCGTAATTCAGAAGTTTTTAAGAAACTTAGGCTTGAATTCGATGTGATTTGATGGTTTTAGCGTTGTTTGATGTGTTTTGAGGATGAGAACAAGTTTGAATAAGGTGTTAGGATGTATGGGTGTTTTTGGTTGAGGTCCCGGGGGCCTCGGGGTGAATTCGGGTGGTTAAACGAGAGTTTTAAGGGGTATTGCAGGTCAGATTTTGCTGTCATCTGGTGTTTCCGCTTCTGCGGAAATGGACCGCAGAAGCCGGTACGTGGTCGCAAAAGCGGTCGTTGGCCGGCTAGGGAAATTCCGCAGAAGCGGAAGGTGGCTCGCACCAGCGGGTCCGCATAAGCGGACACTGTACCGCAGGAGCAGTTTTGAGGGAACCGCAGAAGCGGACTTCGCATCGCATAAGCGAAGTTCGGGTTTCTAAGTGAAGATCGCAAAAGCGAAAATGTGGCCGCAGAAGCGGTCCCGCATAAGCGAAAGCGGGACCGCAGAAGCGAAAACTGAACTGGGCGACAGAAGGGTTTTAAAATAATATTTCATCCGCGACCCTTTCATATTTTTCCTCCATTGTTGACGTTCTTAAGAGCTTTGAACAAGGAAATTTGAGGGTTTTGACTGAGAATCACTTGGAGGTAAGTCTCTTGGACTAATTACTCGAGTTTATGGTACATTTATCATATAAATCAGTAGAATTTCATCAAAAACGGGTCAAGCTAGGGCTTGGAAAGCTGTGATGTAAAAATGGAATTTGGAGAGTTAAACGAGCTCCGATTTTGGTAAACTTTATATGCACGGACTCGTGGCGAGATGAGGAATCCGTTGGTGTGATTTTTGGAATTTTTCGAGAAGCGGGCCCGGGGCTCGGGTTTTGCCAACTTCGTGAATTTTAGTACTTTTCGAGTATTTTTGATTGGGTTATGTTTCTTTAACCCATATTTATGTATTCGTTGTGATTTTGACTAGATTCGACGCGCAAGGAGGTCGATACGAAAGGAAAAGGCACTGCGGACCAGTCTACGGCCGGTTAGAGGTGAGTAGTGGGTGTATATGATGGCCTGAGGGTTTGAAACCCCGGCTTATCACATTGTGACGCTATTGTAGGGCGTGACTCGCACCCCATGGCAGGTGCGGGATTGGTTATGACTGGGGATTGAGACTTAGTCCATCTCGAACAAGAATGTTTTTATATTGGCGACTGATACGCACTCTGTATTGAATATATTTGGGCTTATTGCCGTGTTTGGGGCCTTGTGCCGATCTGTAGCATCTTTAGAGGATGAATCTCATTGTGATAGCATTCTTTGTATAATCATTGATCTCAGTCCTGTGTTTAATCACTGTTATGAAACGCTAAGTCACTTTTCCTGAAGTTAAATATCTAAAGTATATTTTTCTTAATAAATTGGAAATTGGGAAAATTAATTGAATCTGTTACGTGACTCATATGCATATTGTGGACTGAGTATGGATCGGGCTGCACGCTGCAGCGAATGATATGATTATATTGCGCTTGGGCTGAAGGAGCCCCTCCGGAGTCTGTACACACCCCCAGTGAGCGCCGTCGACGTTAAATGGATCGGGCTACGCGCCGTAGCGGTCATGTGCATTGCATTGCATCTTTACATTATACTTGACTGATATATTTGAAGTTGTTCTGCTGTTAGTTCGTAGTTAGGTGTTGGAATGTTAGTTTTAGCTTTACTTTGTGGCATTTCTTGGATTTCTTATCTTCAGACATTTTATATGCTTATTACTCACTGAGTCGGTAGTACTCACCCCTACTCCCTACACCTTGTGTGCAGATTCAGGTACACCGGAGGCTTAGCTGAGCAGTCCTTGTTTCCCAGAGCTTATCAGAGTAGTTGAGGTAGCTGCTTGACGTTCGCAGGACCTGACTCTTCCTATTTCAGTTTTATTTATATATATACATTTCCAGACTTGAGTATTTCCGTTCAGATATTGTTATTTAGATTGTTTTAGAGGCTCTAGACTCGTGACCCCAGATCTTTTGGGAGTGCTTTTATCAGGCTTCGTATTTTCTCAGTATTATTCTTCGATAAATATTAGATTATTATTCTAAAACTATTATATTCTCTTTAGATTGTCGGTTTTGAGGTTTACGGTTGATTTGGGAACGACTGTGGTCAGGCTTGCCTAGCAATTGTGTTGGGCGCCATCACGACCGAGTTTGGGGTCGTGACATAATTAAACCTCGAGACATTTTTAATATGGGAGAGGAAAATAGTGTGCAGTTTGAGTCATCAACGCAAAGTGATGCCACTGACTTGGCTCTTTTAGAAAATGCTTGTGTTTTAGAAGATGAATATAATGATTGGGTAAGAAGTGGTGTCGATGGGATAATAATTGATACAAACGTAGATTCTCAACCTTCTCCAAATGATGGTGAAGCTAATGTTGAGGGAGAAAATAACATAGAAAATGAATGTGATTCTGAATAAGATAGGTGGTACTTATAGAATATTTTTGTTGCAAGTGTTATGTAATAAACTCTAAGGGTGTTATTTTTTTGCTTCAGAAATTTGAATATTGGATGTTTGAATGAATTTATTGTGCTTTCTTCTACTTATGTTTTGCTTATTGTATCCATTTAAATGTGATATTGTAAGGTGGTACTATAACTTGATAATTATTTTCCTAGTGCATAAATAACTCTTATCTCTAGAACAATAATTGTTGCAAGGCTTTGTTTGCCTTACCTGAGTTGTTGATATTTTTCACATATTGAGATTTGGATGATGCTTCCTCATGTTTTGCAAGTGGCCTGCTGATTTGTTGGGTCAATCTAGTACTAATACAGCATAATGCATCTAGATAATTTTTTTATTTTGGAGAAGGAACTATGCGAACTAGAGGTCGCAACCGACTGGTAATTGAACAAGACGACGATGAAGATGTGCGACCTTATATTGAGCATTTGATGGATGGTCAAAACCATTCTGCAACCCAGCCTTATATTGAGCAGTTGATGGATAATCAGAACTCATCTAAAGACAAGGCACATGATGATCAATCTTGTGATTTGAATAGTTCTGCTGGTGGTACTGAAGTTCAACAAAATGATGATGAATCAGGTAACACTTTTCTTTGGAATTATTTTCAAATCTTAATTGTTTAAGAGAATTAGAAAGAACTTCAAGCTCAGACCTACCACTTTTCTCTGGAATCATTTTCAAATCTTAATATATCTACTACTAGTATATTTCTTTGTGACAATAATGAGTGTGAACTTAATATATGTACATATTCTTTTTTTAGATTTCCAACTCTTTATAATTCCGTTGGAGAATATATATAAGGAGTATGATCACACCTACTGATTCAATATATCCCTGTATATATATATATATATATATATATATATATATATATATATANGATACATTCTACAAGTAAAATTAAACTTTTCACCCTTACGAAACTAAACTTTTTGAAGCCACTAATGAAAATCAAACATCAAATATTTACTACAGAAAAGTTATTACAATAGCATTATATATATATATATATATATATATATATATATATATATATGAATGACTGCAGCATTGACATATGCCTCAACCGTAAAATTCTTAAGCTATAACTTAGTGACTAAGATTTGGTGAAGGATGCAACTAAAACTATATAATACTCGAAACAGAGATATAAGCATAACAAATCCGGACATATTTGCACCAGAATTATAATTTTGCAGCAATACTATGGTAGTCCGTAAGATAACTCAAAATTCATATTACACTTGATTTTCCAGAGAGATTCTCTCTTTTACATTTAAGTTTACATTCTTTTGTGTTTTCTATAACAAGAATATGTATGTGTGTGTGTATATTCTATAACAAGAATATGTATGTGTGTGTGTGTATAGTAAATGAAAAGTTAATTTATGTACCTGGTGTACCTAGAAGATTTCTTCCTTTCTTGGAATAAGAGTTGGATTTAGAATTAGGGGTTGGTTCAAGAAGTAAATCCTGAGAATGATGAGGCAGTACTCCTTTGACAGAAGAAAGAATTGCAAAACATCACCAGACATCGTTTGAAAAAACAAAAAGTACTTTATGTTTTCCTCCAGGTGACTTTAATCAAACAGTTGGTGCATTCAAACTTGAGGAAATTTTATACCAAACAGAGAGTAACTTTGCAATTTTATTTATACTAACCTGAAACTAAAAATAAATGAAGAGAAATCCTAACTTCTCCCTAAAACCCAGTTGTAAGAAATCCAAAAATTGAAACCAAAACCCAATAATTGAACCCCAAAAAAGCACAATTCCAACAGAGCACATGTGAATATGTAAGAATCAGAAGACATGCACACTTTGTCACTCCATTCAAGCAGAAAAGACCAACAAATCTGGTTACAAGGAATATTAAGACCAAAATCTCCATTCAAAGACAACATTGGTGAATCTGGTTACCCAATTTTATTAACAGAATTTACAGCGTTGGCCTCTATACATGATTCAACCACTGAGAAACTGGAAAGGGACAAGAAGAAGAACATGCAAAATAAATTAGAAAAACTCACGAGATTACTTGGAGGCCGGGGCTGTGAGTGGCGAGCAGTTGGCGAGGAAAATCCCTAATTTTTGGACGAAGATGGGAAGAGGGCCGAAGCTTTTGCCTGTATTGCCGTCGAGTTCTGGGAAATTACTTAAAGTAAAAATAAAAGAAAATAGGGGTTTTGGCGGGCTTAGCAAAAATTAAGAGTGAAAATGTAGAGGGAATTAATAAACGTTCCAAATAGAATTTTTTTCTCAAATTCCGTTTTCATAGATATATCTATTGGTACAGTTTCCAAACCGTTGCATATAATAAGATCTATTGCAACGGTTACTGAAGTGTTGCAACGGTTTGATAACTTAAGTGTATTGATAGCACCCAGATTCTATTGTCATGGTTGAAACCGTTGCTATATACCTATAGCGACACTTAAGAAACCGTTGCCAAAAATTCCGTTGCTATAGACCCATTTTCCAATAGTTATCAAAATTTAGTCAAAATCATTTACCTAGTAGCTATGTGTGAAATTCCCTCCAAAAATTACCTCCCACTGAGTCTAAGGCTCAAAATGTGATAAAATAAAACTAAGTCCCGAAATGTAAACTATAGTGTTCACCTATAGAAGCTGATGCGACCCTTGGCTCACAAAAGCGAAGTCTACCTAGTCTCACGGAAGTCGCAAATGCGACACGTTGTACGCAAATGCGAACCCAACAGGCATCGCAAATGCGGTTTGCTTATGCCAAGCTCCCCATCTGTCACGATTCCAATTTCCCACCTTAGGATATCATGTCACCTAGTCTCTAAGGCTAAGTAAATAATCAATAGAAATACTAAATCAAGACCGATAAACTCATATAAACTTCCAAAATAGGATCTCAACAACACTCTTCCAGAAATCGATAAAACTGAGTCATAAGCTCTACAAAATAATCTAGAATGTCTACTACAACACTGTCTGAATAAGAAAAACAACAAAATGAAATCATATGGAAGGTGACTCTGAGGCCTGCGGATGCCGAGCAAGTATACCTTGAAGTCTCCGGAGGACAGCTACAATCAATCACTAACGTCCAGCACGGGCAGACGTACTTGGATCAGCATAAAAAGTTGTGTAGAAGCGTAGTATGAGTACACCACAATGGTACCTAATAAGTATCAAGCCTAACCTCGGTAGAGTAGTGATGAGGCTAGGTACCTACTAGGACATGATAAATAGAAAGAAATTATAATCACTAGAAGTAATGGAAAGCGGACAATTAAATGATAACAAAGCAGGTTAATAACGTAGACTAATGACAAATTGTAAGCATAGAGATAACAAGAAAGGATTAAATAAAGAGAACTACAATAGTCGAATACAGACAAACGGGTAAAACAAGGAAAAATAAAAGCAACAAGAACTATTCCACCAATAACTCTTTTTAACATAAGATGCACAACAAGAATCGCAACCAAGGTACCGCCTCATATACAATAAGAATCACAAACGAGGTATCGCCTCATATACAACAAGAATCACAATCGAGGTACCGCCTCATATTCACATTTTAAAATTTCAATCACAATCTTTTCTTATACTGCCGTTGTAACGACTCGATCGGTCGTTTTGAGCTTTAGCGTGTCGTTCAGCAGTTTGAGGCCATGAGCAGCTTCATTTCAGGTATTATGACTTGTGCGTACGGTCGGAATTGAATTCCGGGAAGTTCGGAGTTGATTTGGAAAGAGAATTCTCATTTCAGAAGCTTTAAGTTGAAAGAAATGACTAAGATCGGATTTTTGAGTAAACGACCTCGGAATTAGGATTCGAAAGTTCCAGCAGGTTCATATGATGATTTTGGACTAGGGCGTATGTCCGGATCAGGTTTTGGAAGACCCAGGAATGTTTCGGCACCTATTGTGGAAGTTACCATTTTTGGAAGAATTTCATAAGTTTGGGTTGAGGTGCATCTCAGTGTTATCAACGTCCGTTTGGGAATCCGAGTCTGGGAATAGCTCCGTATGGTGATTCTGGTATTGGGAGCGCGATCGGAAGTGAATTTGGAGGTCTTTGGGTCGTTTTGGAGTCATTTGGCTAAAGATAGAAATTTGAAGGTTTTTGAGAAGTTTGACCGGAAATGGACTTTTTGATATCGGGGTCGGACTCCGATTCTGAAAGTTGGAGTAGGTCCGTAATGTCGAATATGACTTGTGTGCAAAATTTGAGGTCAATCGGACATGATTTGATAGGTTTCGGCATCGAATGTAAAAGTTTGAAGTCCTAAAGTTCATAAAGTTCGAATTGAGGTGTGATTCGTGATTTCGGCATTGTTTGATGTGATTTGAGGCCTCGAGCAGGTCCGCATTATGTTTTGGGACTGGTTGGCATAATTGGTTGGGGTCCCGGGGGCCTCGGGTGGATTTCGGGTGGTTAACGGATCGAATTAGAATCTGGGAGAAGAGCTAAAGCTGCTGCCTGCTGGTGTAACCGCACCTGCGAGACTTGGGCCGCAGGTGCAGAGCCGCAGAAGCGGCCCTTGTGTCGCAGAAGCGAAAATGGGTTAGCTAGGCTGGGACCGCAAATGCGGTCATTTGCTGCAGATGCGGGACCGCACCTGCAGAAGGGGAGGCGCAGATGCGGAAGTTGAGGGCTTGGGGGAGGACCGCAGAAGCGGATGGTAAGTCGAACCTACGGAACCGCAGAAGCGGTCAAGTGACCGCAGGTGCGAAAATGCTGGAGGCAGAGAGGTTCTTTTAAATCGGGGGTTGGGTTCAGTTCAACCCCATTTCCTCCATTGGAGCCGAATTTTGGAGCAACTTTGAGGTGCCATTTTCACCACCAACCATGAGGTAAGTAATTTATCCTAGTTTTGAGTTAAATACTTGGATTATATATGGATTAGAGCAAAATTAGTGAAAATCTTGGTGTTTGAGGGAAAACCTAGAAAATTTGTATTCATAGATTTTGACCACGATTTTGGACATAAAATTAAGAGTAAATTATATATTTGAGTTCGTGAGGTTATGGGTAAAGTTTATCTTTGAAAATTTCGAAATCCGGGCACGTGGGCCCGATGGCGTTTTTGTCAACTTTTTGATCGGGTTAAGAATTGTTATTAATTGGATTATTATGAGTAATTGAACATGTATTAAGGATTTGCGCAATTATTGGCTAGTTTTGGAGCGTTGTGCATCAATTTAAGTCTTCGGAAGGGCGTGGAAAGCCAGTTATGGAACTTCGGAGCGAGGTGAGTCTCCTTTCTAACCTTGTAAGAGGGAATTGTCCCCATAGGTGAGTTAATTGGTTATGTGCTCCTATTTGTGGGGGCTACGTACGAACGAGTTGACGAGAGTCTTTGCGTAGTACTATTATGCTTAAGTCCGGGTATTCTACGACCCAAAAGCATGTCTTACTTGTAATATATGAAATCTTGTTGTCAAATTGAAATGCCTAAACATATTGAAATGTATAAAAGAATTTATAAAGACTAGACATTCGTCTCTTGACTTTCAAAAAGAGAGTTTTCATTTTGTTGGATGATTGATTCCCTGATGGTTTCTTGATTGATGGTTTAGAGTGTTTATTTAAATTTGACCGCGTCGCATGTATGATTCGCGAGCGGGGTAATAGATGCATCTATGGTTCGTGCCATTCGACCCTCTGGTAGTGCACAGTTTAAATATTGTTGGAACGGGTCGTACGTCCTCGGCATGATTTGCGCATGCTTGTATTGCTTGCCTTGAAATCTATTGAAGTGATATTGTTCCTTCCCGGTTTGAGAATAAATGTATAAATGATGAAAAAGGGATTTGGGATTTTCCTATAAAAGAAAGAATTGCTTACTTGCTTCACTTTACTGAATTACAATCATGCTTATATAAGTCCTCAGTTTGTTACATTATCGATTTATCATTATTGGACCACTAGTAAGTGTCAAAGTCGATCTGTCGTCTCTACTTCTTCGATATTAGACGAGATGCTTACTGAGTACACGTTGTTTTCGTACTCATGCTACACTTGTTGTGCATTTTGTTGCATAGGTACATGTATTCCTAGCGGCCTACTGGGCGTAGCAGGATGGATTATACAGAGACTAGGTGAGCTGCATTTCTCGAGGCAACCCGCAGCCAGTATAGTCTCCTTCAGAGTATTGTGCTGTATTTTCATTCCTGTCCACTTTTTATTCCGGACAGTTACTGTATTTTATTTCATTCCCTAGTAAACGCTCATGCACTTGTGACACCGGGTTCTGGGATGACTATGGGGTATCTTGTATTAACTTCTTAACATTTATATTTAATTTGAAATGATTACCTTTTACTAGTAAAATTGAAGGAAAATCATAGTTTTCAAAATTATTAAAACAAGAATTTAATTAAGTATTTTGGTTGGCTTGCCTGACAGCGGTGTCCGGCGCCATCACGACCCTTAGTGGATTTTGGATCGTGACAACATGGTATCAGAGCACTAGGTTCCCGTAGGTCTCACGAGTTATGAGCAAGTCTAGTAGAGTCTCGCGGATCGGTACGGAGACGTCTGTACTTATCTTCGGGAGGCTACAGGGCTGTTAGGAGTATTTCCCTTATTGATTCCTCATCGTGCGGTTTGATTCCTTTGAGGTTTATGCCTTTATTTCCTTCCTACTCAATCTTATGCGACGTGGAGCGCTTATTATAAATCAGGAATTCAGAAATTTTAAAGGTACTACAGAGATGGTATGGGATGCTTCTCCTGGCGTGGTTGATTTGACTACTATCATCGCCTTGTGGAACGGATATTCTGTCATTTCGGCTCGGTAGCTGTATTTCTGAGAGCTCTGAGGCTAGGCACAAGTTTGCCATGATGCTTATGAACGATTGTCGCGCAGTATTGACGTGATAGTAGGATGCTTGCCTATATGTTGGGGCAGTGAATGACTCGAAGGGAGGTTTACTCAGTGCATGATTTAGAGATGCGGTATTTTATACCCGGCGGGGGAAAGGAAAATGGGCTAAGGATGTTCAGATTTGGGTTGATGGAGTAACAAGGCTTGGTATTTGCGAGAGTGGTGGAATTTTCATCTGTGATGAGGTGCCGTTGTCCCTGTTGGATATACTAAGTTTGCCGGTGTTAAGACTTTCGACAATTCGCCTTTGGGGCAGGATATTGTAAGATAGTATTGGAGAAACGGCTATAAGAGATCGCGGGGTGCGGTGGTTCAGGATTTAATGTGTATTTCTAATGCTGACGGCCCGAGAAAGATGATCTTCGGGAAGGTTTAGAAGTTAGTAGCGGTCTATCGGCTCTAGAGCCACTGAGTTAGACCTTGATCTAAGGCATCAGCTGAGCGGCAAAGGTGATGAAGGGCATGTGGAAGGTGTCATGCGGTGGTTAAATTTCTAGAAGGCAAGGTGTAAGAAGCAGAAGTCGAATAGTTGCTTAAGGAAGAGGGTTTGGCCAAAGTGGGAGAGTGGCAAAGCAACACGCGGATTCAGTGGTAGGATAACTACACCCTTGAGGAAAGTTTGGAGTGATTTGGGAATTTTTAGTGGACGGTGATTGGATCTATGAACTTTATTTGAAATATTTGCTAGCGTAACTGCGGGATATTTGATATGACGGAAAGGAGCTGCTTAATATGAAGAATGATACAACATAACTTTGGATTGGAAGATATTGTCGCACATATAGTTAATGTCCACGAGGGGTGAATGGACTTGTGCAGTTGGTAGGTGAGCACGGGCTCGGAATGGGTTATTGATGTCGTAGTAATTGTACCCCGTGCAGCGACATTGGAAGATGTCGGCGCGTAGTCCCCACATTTGGGGATGTCTCCTATGAGCAGATCAGCGGTCGCATGGTTGGCAAAGCTTCGGCAAAGGGTTTTATTAACTATCCGATAAGAGGTCTAATATGAGAATGTTGTTAGAGATTCAGAGTGTTCAGGAAATGCTAAAGGAAGGATTTCGAGGAATCTGGCGGTTTAATTGAGCAAGGTCATGTCAATAAGGGATGAAGAATCTTACTGGGTTCCAAAGTTGTGTAATAGTGGCTTCAAGCTAAGTGGGAGAGTCCCACCGCCTACGATTGGGTTGTATGGTTATCTTCTTGCGAAGATTCGGGTTATCAGCATATTGGTAAGTTGTTACGGCTAAGGGAAGAGAACATCAGTAGTAATTTGAGCAAAGGGATTGAAGAATGTGTTTTACAATTGGCATCATCAATGCATGTTCAGGCTTCGGAAAGACTCAGGAATTATGCTTCGCATAGAAGTGAACTGCAAGAAAGGTGATTCAGCCGGGTGCTTCTTTGAGAGGGTGGTCATATGCTAGCGGAGCCCTACAGTCGATTTTATTAGGGACCATGTCAGAGTGGGTGGCTCTCAACAACGGTCCTAGTGGATTCAAAGGTTAAAAATGCGGTGCCTAAGGATTCAAGCCCGCGGTATGTTTAAGGATCGATCTTGTGAAGCAGCTTATGATAAGAGGCAGGATGTTCTATGATGTTTTGACTTGCAGTGTAGCATAGGAAGGAAAGGGAGAGAAGGACTTCGGATTCGTAAAGGAAGTACCAGAATGGATGTACCAGTCGAGATGCGAATATGCGCACAAGGAAGGTATGAGATGGCTCGTGGGATTTGAGACAGCATGGTCTCGTGTTACAAGGCCACTCGGGTGGAGTGCATTATGTGTTGAATGAAGTTATTATTATTCTAAGGCAATTAAGGATAAATTGGAAGAGATTGGATTGGTTAGCCATGGGTGAGTTGGCATACTGGTGGCAGTGATTAGTTCCTTCAGCGTGATTAAGTTATGCAAGTGATTTGTGATGGTACGTGTGAGGCTTGACGGCCGTCGTAATTGAATCTATTCGGAAGTATTCCAGTATTATGGCTTGCTATGTGTAGGCGGATCCCAGAAAGGGCTATGGTGGCTTAGGCCACTACTTGGAGAATTGCATCTTCTACGGTTGTGAGAATTCACTCGTGTGTTGTTATGGTTCTCTTGGAATGAGTTAAGTAAAAAGCTTCCATGTGAGGAAGTGTTTACCATGTTAGTGGTTCAGGAGTTGTGATGAGATTCTTGTACTATCGCATGCTAGCTTGTTAAGGTGCAGTGACCGGTATGAAATTTTAACGTGAGGATCAAGGTTGCGGTCTAGTGTTGACAAGGATGTCACGAGCTCGAATGAGCATAAAAGGGGTTTGAATGATTAGAGTAAGTTGTTATTGTCTTCAGCGTCGCCTGAGATCGGTGATTTGTGAAAAAGGCTTCGCATCCTAGTTAAGGATTCTTGATCACTTTTCAGTGTTATTGCAACCGGTGGTATGGATGTACAAACCTGTTATCTGTTACGGAAGGTCGTGGGAGCGTGCCCCATGGGGAGGTTGTATAAGTGTGGCATGTAGTCACTTGACTGATTGAAGAATTAAACCAAGTGTGAAGATTGTGGTGATATCGTTAATTTGAGAATTGATGCCTGGAGGGCACTCGATTTATTGGGTTGTGGACTGTGGAGGATTACTCCGGTTATGATGGTTGTTCTTGTGTGTTATGGGAAAAAGAGGGTTATTATGGATCCAAGAAAGATTATGGACTTAGTTCGGTACAATCGGAATCGGCTTGAGGTCTATGAATGGATTTAAGTGCGAATATGGGCTCTATATCAGGCCAAATGTGTTCATTTCAGCATAGCTCTCCTTATGGAGAAGTATTCGGACGTTGGATGTTATTTCATCGTCGGCTATTTCATGTAATGCTATATTGTGCCGTGTGAGTTGCGAAACGTCTTAGTAGATTTCTTATGTGTTGAGGTTCCGTGTAGCGATGGTATTACGTGAGCAGGATGGCTCTTTAGTTTTAGAACATATATCGCACCTCAGTTGTGCTTGAGTTTGTTAGCTTATGGCGCTATATGTCCCCTCAAGGATGGTATTATGCACTTGGCGTACTTGTGACCGATATTCGGTATTGTGTTGCAATGAGCAATTTAGCTCGATGTGTATCTCCTTATGTGAATTTTATGTGTGGATCGGGTGGCACACCGCCATGAGTATATTGTTTGGATCGAGTTGCACGCCGCAACAGTGTGATGATAATTACAGTCCTTTATATTCTATTCTGTGTGTTTTGTTTCCCATTTTCTGAGGAAATTTCACATTAGTTGCGTGATTTGAGTAGTCCCTTCCAGAGTTCATCTTTCTTATGTATCACGTTCGAGTTGGTAGCCTATTGGCACGTTGTGGCATCATATGAGATTTTTGGTCATGTCTGGGGTGGCTTGTCGCCTGAACAGTTTGTACTGGGTGAGACAAGGTTATTGGATCTAGGATCAGTGCGATCGGATTGTATGAAGTATATTAAAGAGCAAAGATCATTATTTGGTTCAGAATGAGGTAATGTTCTGGTCAGGAGTGAGGCCTCAATGATTTGTTGACTTGGCAGTTGGTTACGGATTTCTACACGTCTCTTCTGTTGTGGCGGTGTTGCGAGTGTTGGAGCAAGACTTATATATATATCATGAGGTGCGTTGTGAGCATTAGATTCAGGGAATGTTGGTTATTATGATAAGAGGATTTTATTATGGTCCTGTGAATGATGTGGTGCATGGTGAGAATTTAGCAAAGGCATGCAGTCATGTTTTGGTACCTCGTGTAGTGATAGTTACGGTGTTCATATATTGGAAGCAGGCCTGACGGAGAATTCCGGATGTTACAATCATGCTTATATAAATCCTCAATTTGTTACATTATCGATTTATCATTATTGGACCACTAGTAAGTGTCGAAGTCGACCCCTCGTCTCTACTTCTTCGAGATTAGGCGGGATACTTACTGAGTACACGTTGTTTTCGTACTCATGCTACACTTGCTATGCATTTTGTTGCACAGGTACAGGTATTCCTAGCGGCCTACTGGGCATAGCAGCATGGATGATACGGAGACTAGGTGAGTTGCATTTCTCGAGACGACCTACACCAGTATAGTCTCTTTTAGAGTATTGTGCTGTATTTTCAGACTATGGGGTATCTTGTATTAACTTCTTAACATTTATATTTAATTTGAAATGATTACCTTTTACTAGTAAAATTGAAGGAAAATCATAGTTTTCAAAATTATTAAAACAAGAATTTAATTTAAGTATTTTGGTTGGCTTGCCTGACAGCGGTGTCCGGCTCCATCACGACCCTTAGTGGATTTTGGGTCGTGACAGCCGCCTGAGCCTTGCATTTAGATAGTTTTGAAAATATTTTTTCTGAAATAGCTACACGCACTTTAGCCCACCTTATGACGCCGCGTGGCTTCAAGTAATTCCCTTACTAGTAACACGCACATAAATCTCACCTTATGTCGCTGCATGCACATTAATCCCTATCCTTATACCGCCGCATGCGCATCAATATCACAACATAATAACAACTCGCATCACAAGTGCCCATATGACATAACTTGCTAAAAATTAACAATATCAGTATTTTCACTACAATTTCCCATGGCACTACCACAATGTGTACAAGAATATCAATAATAATAATGAAGATATTTCACGAAATAACAACTTCAATTACAAGTAATTCAACAATTAAAGATGTAACAAAGCATAAGGAAGACAATAACTTCAACTAGGCATATAAGAGCAAAACAACAAGCAAGATGTAGAATAAGTGTTAAAAAAGTCAAATTAGACATGTAAGGATAGATCAATACATGTAAGAATAGGTCAACAATGAGAATTGAAACATGATATGACAATTCAATTAAAGGCATGGAATGAGTCTAAACAATCTAAACCGGTCAAATATCACATATAACCCGTGTACCCACTCGTCACCTTGCGTACACGAGTTTCACATAACACAAATAGCACAATCAATCCCAAATCCTAAGGGGGTAGTTCCCTCACACAAAGTTAGGCAAGATACTTACCTCAACTAGGCCAACTCAACCCTCGGAAATAGCTTTTTCCCAAAAACTCACCTCCTCATGGCTCAAATCGAACCAAAATTGACTTAATGTCATCAAACAATACAAGGAAAAACAATTACAATAGATAAATATATGATCTTTATACTCTTTCCAAAAAGTCAACAAAAATCAACCTCGGGCCCGCCCGGTCAAAACCCAGTTCCAAGGATAGATTCGGACTACCCATAATCCCACGAGTCCATATATGTGAATAGTTTCAAAATCTGAGTCCAAATCGGCTCTCAAAACTCAAAAAAAAATTCAAAAACTTGACAATTTTTTTCAATTCTTCCTCTTTGATTCACATAATTTTGATATTAAATCTAAGATAAAATCATGAAATATAGTTGAAAATTGATTAGAATCACTTACACAATGTTTGTATATGAGAATCCCCTCTCCAAATTACCTCCTACCGAGTCTAGGGTTCTAAAATGAGATAAATGAGATGAAATCCCGACTTTTCTAACCTTTTGTTTAGTTGCAGATGTCGCAATTGCGAAGAAAAGCTCGCAATTGCAGCGCTGACAGGCTTAGGGAAATTCTCGCAAATGCGAAGATGGGTTCGCAAATGAGAACCATGTTCCCCTCACAAAAGCGACACAAATATTGCAAATGCGAACCTAGCCCAGCCCAAGTCACCTTTTTAATTGCGACCTAGGAATCGCAATTTCGATACTTGTGATCCCCTGCTAAGGTCGCAATTGCCAACCTGGTGTTCACAAATGCGACACCAGAAGCATCAGCACACCTGATTCCTATTTTCAGTCCAAAATATTCTGAAACATGTCCGCAACTCATCTGACCCCTCGGAGCTCTGAACCAAACATCCACACAAGTCTAAAAATATCATATGAACGCGCTCACACCACCAAAACACAAAAATAACGTCTAGAACTATAAATCAGACACCAAAACACATGAATTTCAAAGTAAATTTTAAGAACTTCTAGAATTGCAACTAAGCGTCCGAATCATATCAATCCAAATCCAAATTATACAAAATTTTGTAGACAAGTTCTAAATAGCATAACGGACCTATTCCAAGTCCAAAAATCAAATTCCGAACTCGATAGCAAAAAGTCAACCTACGGTCAAACTTCTGATCTTCAAAATGCCAAATTTCGGCAAGACAACACAAATCAACCTACGAACTTCTGAATTCGATTTCGGGCATATGCCCAAGTCCAAAATCACATATGAAGCTATCGGATCCATTAAAACATCGCTCCAGGGTCGTTTTTACAAAAGTCAAAGTTTGGTCAACATTTCTAACTTAAGCTTCTAAGTTAAGAACCAAAGGGTCCAAATCAACCCGAAATCTTCCCGGAACTAATCAATCAACCTTGTAAGTCATAAAACTATAAACACACATGTGTGAAGCATCAAAAGGAGAAATGGAGCGCAATTACACAAAATCAACGATCGGATCGTTATACCATCGGGCTGGCTTTGTAAATGCAAAGCCTGCCCCCATCCCTTATTCCCAATTGCGGCTAAATCCATCGCAAATACGGTCACCGCAAATGCGAACTGGTGATCCCATTTGCAAGACCTACAGTACCAGCCAAGAACTAGCAATCTGAAACTCTATTCAAATGGTTCAAGACACGTCCGAAACTTACTCGAGCTCTCGAGACTCCACACCAAACATCCACACAAGTCTAAAAATATCATATGAACTCGCCCGCGAGCTTATAACACCAAAATAAAATTCGGAACCATGAATCGAACACCAAAACGCATAGAAATCACAATGAAACTCAAGAACCTCTAAATAACAACCAAGCGTCTAATTCCTACCAAAAAAACTCGTAATGAAACCAAAATTTGTACACTAGTTTCAAATGATAAAATGGACATATTCCAAGTCCAGAAACTAATTCTGAACCCGATAGCCACAAAGTTAACCCGTTGTCAAACTTAGAAAGTTTCTAGACCTTCAAATTGTCAACCTTCGGCAAAAAGAGCCAATTCACCTTAAGAACCTTCGAATTTAATTCCAGGCATATGCCTAAGTCCAAAATCACCATAAGAGCCTATTGGAACCACCAAACACCATTTTGGGATCGTTTTCACAAATGTCAAATCTTGGTTATTATTTCCAACCTAAGCTTCCAAACTAAGAACCAAGTATGCCAAATCAACCCGAAACCAAACCAATCGTCCTTGCAAATTATATAACCACAAATACACATACGGAAAGCTTCAAAAGAGAAAACAAAACTCAGATATACAAAATAACCGGTCGGATCCTTACACAATCGATTAGCGATTTTGTAAAAAAATCCTCAATACAAATATTAGGACTCCACTATTTAACTAGAAAGAAAAAAGTAAAATAGAAAGTAATAAAAGTTTTGGACAAAAAACTTTACTTAAAAAATAAATTAAATAATAATAATAATAGTAATAATACTAAAGGAAAAAAAAGTGACAAACTTTTTAAACAAAGATATTTTACTGAAAAGAACTAAATCTAAAAAGTAAAAAATAGTATAGTTAAATTAAGACAAAAAAAGTAAAAAAGAGTGAGGGATCGTAGCTAGAAAGAACACAAAAATTAACTAAAAAAACTGAAAAAGAGTGCATAATTTTATTAGGAGGAAAAAAACAAAATTAAAAAAAACTATAATATAGCAGGGAAAAAAGAAAGCAAAAATGTGATAAATATTTTGGACGAAGATATTTTATTGGAAAGAAAAATTTAAGAAAAATAAAAAAATACGACAAAAATAATAAAAAAAAATAAGACAAAAGATATAAACTGAAAAAAGTGAGGGCTTGTTACTCGAAAGACCAAAAAAATAAAAATAACAAGAGTGAAAAAATTATTAGAAAGGAAAAAAATTCAAAGTGAAAAGACAACTATAAAATGAGAAAAAATAAAAAGAAAATGAAAAAGATTTAAAAAGGTGAAAAAAGAGAAGAAGAAAAACAAAGAAAAGAAAAAAAAAAAGGGAAGGACCTCTGCTGAAGTATAGGAAAGGAGGTGACATATAGGTAATAAAAACTTCAAAAGGGATATATTCTGTCATATTTCAAATAAGGGACTATTTTGGTCATAAAGTATTTATAAAGAGCTCTTAACATCCTTTTCTAGAAAAATACTAGTCATTACCTAATAATTCAAGTCCATCAAACGAGTCCAATCTAGCCCAAAGAATGTTTTACGATGTCAAACAAAGTGATCATAAGACTCAATTCCCTGAGTAAAAGATTCAATCATGGTCAAAATCAAACAAAAATTAACCACATGCCCACATGGTCAAACCCTAAGGCGAGATTCAAATTTCAGTGACCCATAGCCTCCAAAATCCAAATATATAATTAGATTATCAATCCGAATCCAAATTGGTGTTCAAACCAAAAAAAGTACTTTCTTTTCTTTCCAAATCAAAATCCTTTTTTATACCTTTGATTCCTTGATACTAAAGCAAAATGGAAAATAGATTCATGTAATAATCATAGATCCAAGTTTGGCTTAGTTATCCAAATGAATTATATGAAAATCTCCTAAAAACATCACCTCAATTCGAGCTTCATAGCTCCCAAAATAGTGAAACAAACTCTAAGTATGAAATGTGACTTATTTAACAATAGAGCAAAAAATGGTTGCTAGTGCAAATTGGCAGAAAATTGCGCCTGCAGTACACAAATAGTCCTCAAAGTGAATGATCTTGAATTTTTTTCCGCTTGCTCGTAGGCAGAACCTCAAGTTTAACAAGTGTTGCACATCGCTAGCCCTATGGGCAACTCTTTTAACTTTTGACCTTAAAGTTCCGCCTATTGAACGAACGAGGGTCAAAAGTTAAAGACCACAAGTATCATATTTCTGCAAATTTTTGATCAATGGATCATGGTATAAATTGGCAGAAAATAGTTGCTGGTGCAAATTAAATTGTCGATTTTTCTCGTTTCTGCCTAAAAAATCTTACCCAAACATCCTAAAACTTACCCAAGCCCTCCGGAACCACTCTACACCATCCCAACAAGCCCAAAAACCTTATATGAACTTATTCAAAGGCACACAACATAAAGCGAAGCAATATAAATTAAATCGGCAACTCAAATCAACTTAAGAATCCTTAAAGTTCTAATTTTTATGCAGCAGTGCCGAAAAGCACTCGAACACCTCGAGTCCTAGTTCGAACATCCGTATAAGTCCAAAATCATCATACGAACTTGTTAAGATTCAACTCGAGATCTATGCATGTTAACCCAAGTTGTTGACTTTGTTCAACATTATGAACTTAAGACTTCAAGTTAAAAATCAAGAGTCCGGAAACACTTCCGAGCCCTTGAGGACCCAAACCACCCATATCCGCAAGTCACAAATATTTACTAAACCTACAAAAAGTCTCAAATCACAAAATAATATAATAGAACTCAAAACAATCGGTTGGGTTATTACATAATGTAACTGTCACGATCCCAACTTCCCACCTTAGGATATTGTGATGGTACCTAGTCTCTAAAACTAGGTAAGCCTAGCATGTATAGAGATATAGTGGAAATAAAAATAAAACCTCAAATTTAAACCATTAGACTATTATAATAAATCTCAACAGTACAACTGACAAATAACTTCCCAAAATTTGGTGGAACTGAGTCATAAGCTCTAAAGAATATTCTAAAATATTTACTAAAACAATGTCCAATAAAGGAAATAACAATAATGAGAAGGTAACGGGAGGTGACTCCGAGACCTGCGGACATCCGGCATGTATACCTTGAAGTCTCCTAAAAGCAACTAACCAATCAATCTCTAGCGTCCGGACGGTCAGACGTACCTGGATCTGCACAAAAGATGTGCAGAAGCATAGTATGAGTATACCACAACAATACTCGGTAAGTATCAAGCCTAACCTCGGTAGAGTACTGACGAGGCCAGGTGAAGACACCTACAAGGACATGATAAATAGAACAAAATATAAGAACGGGAAGTAATGGAAAGCGGAGAAATGAATGATAACAAAGCCGTTTATGTCACGACCCAAATCGGAGGGCCACGACGGGCACCCGGTGCCTTACTCAACCGAGTACCAACATAACGTATCTTTCTTATCACACCATCATGGGTAAATGGGCCAGAAAGACCGCCATAAGATAACCAGAATAAAACATAAGGGAATACTAGACATAGGACGACTCAACATAATATATAAACTTATACATGTGACATACGGGCCTATAAGGCCGACAAGGCCGACATAATCATTTGTACACTCAAAACATAGGGCGACAAGGCCATACAAGTATCCATATACATGACATATGTCTAAAAGCCTCTAAGAGTACATAAACGTCATAAAGGTCGGAACAGGGCCCAGCCATACCAATCAATACATGTCCAAATCATACTGACCAAATAGGCAACTCCAGAGCAAGTGGAGTGCACCAATACCTTTCGCTGAGCTGATAGCCTAATAGGAGGAATGTTAACCTGTCTATCAGGACTTGCGGGCATGAAACACAATGTACCCAGGAAAAAGGGACGTCAGTACAAATAATTTATAATGACATGCATATGCGTATAATATCATATCATGCATAGTTATGGGCGTACATAACATCATCAAGCCTTTGAGGGCATCCCATCATATCATCTCAGCCTTTGTGGGCAAAATCATCAATGTATACCAGCTGATCAGGTGGTGCTGTATATATAACGTCGTAACCTTTCCCCATACCCCATGTATATATAATATACACGTATGTAATGCCATCTGGTCATGGGTCAATATACATGTATAAATGAATGCAATGCATAATGAAGTAAGCCAATGAGATTTCTCGGAATGTCATAAGATAATTATGCCTTCGGAAAAACTTATCAACTTACATATTTTTTGAGACCTATGAACAGATGATGTAATAATAGGACACATGGGGAATCAAGAACATAGGCAACCCTAGTAGTTCTAAGAATAAAGTCACTTGTGAAAGTTGCATGTTTGCTCGTTTCATTATATCATATGGATCATGACAAAAGGAAAGAAAGGATAGCCTTAACATACCTTAACTCTGTTAAGTCCTTAATACCTTGCAAGTAGTTCTTCAAACAAAACAACTCAATCTACCATAGAATGGGACATTCAAAATCAGTGCTTAGTAAAGGCTATGTCCTCAACTTAAACTAGTAGCTCGTTTATGTAAATTTGGGTAGCATCTCCCCTGTAACAAGGGCCTCCTCCAATACCATATACCAACAACAACAACCAGAGCAATACGATAAGAACAACATCAACAATAGGGTACAAAATATTTTATTAACAAGTCATCAACATATCACGACAAGCGGCAAGCTTGGATTGAATACCTTTAGCGACCTTCAACCCCGTTATCATACATTAGTTAACTTAAAAAGCATGTCCAGTATGATACCAAGTAAAATAGGAGGACTTACAACCTCCTATTAATCACCTACACACTCAAACAACCCAACAATCCAAAAATATTAAGTACAACTTTCCATTGTTGTATTGCCCTTTATCTTCTTATTCACAATACCAATATCAAGTCGACATGTAGATAATATATTCATGAAAATAACAGCATAAACAAGTCGTTTCCCAAGGTTTCTAGCCATTTAAAGTTAATGGAAACAACCTTCCCAAAACAGTCCATTAAGAACAATAACATCTCAAACTATTTCAAGTCTTCTCTTGTAGTATCTTGCTCAAATAATGCAACCAACACACAAAAAACTTCAAGAACATGTAGTAAGGTATTATACATACCTAAACCAGCAGCAACCACTTGAAAATTCGGCCAAACACAGGCCACAACTATCCTCAATGACAACACAACCTCAAAGAGGTGTTGTTCCTCACTAGAACTAACTTTTGATGTTGAAATATAGTTTAATCACTTTAGAATCACTTCAAACCCTTATGATATTTATATAGGAGGGTTAGTAGAAGCTTGGAGACGAATTTGAGTCGAAAATTAGCAAACAATAGGCGTCCAAATCGTTTAAAAAGTGAAGTAGGTCGACCACCGCCTAAGTTGGTCCCATTGGGAGCTGCTTGTGCAATCTCCCGAAAATGAGAATATCTATCTACTCTGATGTCATATCTATGAATGGTTTAATGCGCTAGAAACCAGGCTAGTAGATCTTCAATTTGATATATAGATAATACCTTAATTCCAAGTAGAGTGGGAGAAAAATGTAGCTACATTTTCCTAATTTTCAGCACATTATGAATGCAACTTGTGATGGCCTTTGCCAACTTTTATTCCACAACTCGCTTGACTTCAAAATAAAACACACGACTATCATACGACTAAACTAACTCATAACATAACCTCCTTATAATTTTAAGCACCCTAGTCTCACCCCTAAAATACATGTTATAACATTCCAAACTTGTCGACTTTCGAAAAAAACTTATTTTCTTCAATTCGTTTAGCTTTTAAGCTTTCCAACCATCTTGGTACTTGTTATTCATGATCTTAAATATTTTTCACCCCCAAGGTAACATGATTAACTTACTTTATGTACTTTCAAGGATGATCTCATTTCTGATCTTACATTAATTGACTTACGACGTACTTTTGCGTACGAAAATATGGGGTGTAACATCATTCTCTCCTTTGGAACATTCGTCCTCGAATGTTGACTGTTGCACTTATCAGTATCATAACCTATAGATCTTATAAATACTTTTATATTTTCCTTGCCATTTAAGCAACTATTATGTGAATAAATCCAAAGGCTAGGGCATTCCCCCCTTTAGGCCTCCTTCTCACACCAGGACCTGTGGTTAGAATTCTTCCAATGTTGTAACCGTTGCTACCTTCTTTCATGCACCTTATATGAATTTTTCCTTGTATGTGCGCCTACGCGACTCTTGTCTCCTTTTTGCTCCAGCTTTTAGCAAATCTCTAGGCCTCACTTTGTGAATATACAGGATTATAATAATTTGTCCCTCTAGGAATCTATAGGTGTACTGAAGTTCTTCGCTCGGTACTTTGTCGAACTTACGACTATTGCTATATCTTGTTTCATAGACTCAAATATATCTTTATGGCTTTATTGCATCTAGGTAGGTCATACTATGCCATAACACTTACTTCGGTTTATTATTATCGAGGTTTGCTAACCAACTCCAAGTTACTCTCTCACTGCTTATCCTATATGTATAAATCTAAGTCTTTTAGTGTTTCCTTATTACTATTCATCTAAAGAATGACATCTTAATCTCCTCTCATACTTTAGAACTTTTATCCATGTATTGGTGATGCACCTTAATGTTGATCCATAATCTACCACTGATAACTTGAAACCTCTTACATAATACATTGTCACTAGGGTTCACGTCTCGTTGGGGAACATCTAAAGTTATTTTTCTGACCCACTTAAGGACAATACTATACTTCAATAATTGTATTTCATAGCATCCCAACATGATTCATCTTATAGGGGTATTCTAATCCTATGCAATTCATGAAATTCCTTTTCTTTAAACCATTACTGAATCAAAGGCCTAAACGTCATCCACTTATCTATCATAATTACACCCTTATTCTACTACCAGGGCAGCATTTGGTCTTTTACATGTTCCTAGTCTTAAACTCCTCCGAGTTTATTCAGGCTATACTGAGCTTTCTATAACTTACGGAAACCATGAGCTCTCTTGTTTAGATGGGCTTAATCCCGAGGCCTTACCTATTATTGTCACCTTCTCACTCACATTTTCTCATCCTTACTCCTATATACCTAAAACCTTGTCGCACTAAGATATTTTAGCTTGCGACCTACACATATCTATTTATACTACTTGAAACATTCCTTTAACTTGCTAGCACCAAAGATTTCCTTTCGTGCATTCTCGGTTGCCTTTAAATATGAGCAACTACTTTTCTTGGTTGTTCTGCCACTTTTTGCATGAGTACTTGGCTTATCTTTGTGCTCGCATATATTGGGAATTACATGTACCCCATATGATCTCGAATATTACTTTTGATTTTTTTTCCCGTTCATTAGCCACGATAGGTGCCACTTTCTTATAGAGTGTATACAATATTGTAATGAGACTGTTGTTACAAGACCATTTCTTCTTCAAGTTACTATGCTTAAGTTGAATCCTTTTTCCTTATTTTCTCATGTAGTCTTTCATTGTATTACTTAGGAGATACCCTCTGGCTCTCGTAAAGCTGCGAGCTTATAACATCATATACTTGACGGAATTTTTGATGTTCTTGCTCGCCTATAATTATCTCTTGTTACTTACCTCCGAGCCCTTGTGCTCGTAGGGTTGCTTCTGAACTGAAATTATTTTACTATCTTCTCAGTGGAACTCTCTTATATTTCCGTAACACTTATACGGTACGTTTTACTACCCCAACTCCTATCTGAGTATTTCTCAAGGATCACGATGTCATCATATCTGCGAGACTGAATTCCCTATTTTGGGTTTCACTACGTTTATCTTGCATAATCTGCTAATTTATCTGTATCCTCTTGTCTAGCCATAACTAGACTCATCCTGAATCAACTACTAACTACTCGTTGGTCTGTTCTCATATCTATATTCCGTGTAATCTCCCTTGGGATATGGCCTTTGTATTAACTTACCTCTCGCGCTGGCTCCTGATGTATCAAGTGTCCCCATTCACACTTATTTATTAATAACATCCTGGCCGGGAACTCTTACTGCCTCTCCCCGACGTCATGCTTTCATAATGTTCTGGATATCGTAGCATATCTGTAGGATCTGAATAAATGCAATCTCGTTCCTTTCACCTTTCTACCGCATTCATCCTTTACTATTCCATAGTTACCTCATCATCTTTGGCGTCTTTTCACATCTTCACTAATATCTTACTCGCCTTGCGGTAACCTTTCTGTACCAAGGATAACAGAATTTCTTATGCACGAGGGTGACACCTAGTGTAACTGGCACACTTATTCCCTTAAACTTAACTTTGCTCACAGTGCTCGCTTCAGGGAAGCCTCTTCCTCAATGACCTTTAAAGATTATTCTTCTGTTGTCCATTCTATTATTGCCGGAAGGCGATCTCTGAAATTCTCATGATGCCGACTATTATCAAATCATTTGGTCCCTAATTCATGTTCAGTTTATCCTGTTCTCCAGCCTATATTGATTTCTATTACTCCGGAGTCTAACTTTTACTTTTGGTAATTATGTTGGAGTCAACAACTTATTTCTCGAAATGGGGATATGACATCATGGCTTATACCCTTTTATTGATTCAAGGCATGTATACTCTTGTCTTTCCTTTCACTTGATTATAGACTCTGTCATTCTGTCATATTTTGATTTACCGTTATCACTCATTTATCACATCTTACTCATAATACTTCAGTTGCTCTCTTCTTATTCTCCTGCTAATATTTCTATCAATCACTTTATTCTGAAAACTTCAACAAAACGTTCTTTCACTTTTAGCTCCCCTTGCTTCATCTCAGTGGGTCTTCAGGACGCCTAACATTCTCTCTCTCTCTCTCTCTCTTTTACTAGGGGAGGGAGTCATACTAAGGTAAATATTTATCCCTTCTAGGATTCCACCGCATATCTTCTGAAATTTCTGAACATTCTAGTATTCATATCTGCTGTACTATTCTAGAGTGCCCCATCTGGGTTTCTCACAAGGAGATCTATTGCCATGTCTGCACTAACCTTTGGAAATGTTAGCTAATGATAACAATTCATCCACCATTTTGGGTTACTCTAACCCCAGTTGGATCTTGATATCCCATCCTTCTCTTAAACTATATTTGTTAGCTCCCATAGGGCATAATTGAGATGGGTGTGACCAATTGTATATAACTTTGTTACTGTTGAAAGCAACTCAAAATGCTTATATTTCTGTCTGAATTGTAAATACAAATAATCTTCACTAACTGGATATCTCGTACCCTTCTTCACCTTATTCTACCTTCTGATTCTCTTATTATTTCTTACCATATGGGTGGATATATATTCTTTCAATAGGCCTCCTTATCAAGAAGCTTACACGTCTTAGTACACACATGATCTGCTGAAGACCTCTCATTTGCTCATCATAAGCATGATGCACAATTGAGTTTTTCTTACTCATCTCTTCCACAGCCATATTCAATCCCTTACCAACTATCCTTCTGGATGTAGGTATTGTTGTATTACGAATAAAATAGAATTTAGGAGTTTGAATTCTTACAACTGAGCTCAACCACATGATCTACAGTAAGAAGAAAGAGTGACGGTCCTAAATGCCATATAGCCTCCTGCTTATAAGTGTGGTGCATAACACACCATGGCTTGTAGACTCCCCAGGACAAAACTGCTCTGATACCACTTCTGTCTCAATCCAAATTGGAGGGCCACGACAGGAACCCGGTGCCTTACTCAACCGAGTACCAACATAACGTATCTTTATTATCACACCATAAGGGAATACTAGACATAGGATGACCCAACATAATATAGAAACTTATACATGTGACATACGGGCCTAATAGGCCGACATGATCATTTGTACACTCAAAACATAGGCTGACATACAAGTATCCATATACATGACATCTATCTACAAGCCTCTAAGAGTACATAAACGTCATAATGGTCGGGACAGGGCCCCGCCATACCAATCAACACATGTCCAAATCATACTGACCAAATAGGCAACTCAAGAGCAAGTGGAGTGCACCAACACCTTCCGCTGAGCTGATAGCCTACTAGGAGGACTATTAACCTGTCTATCAGGACCTGCGGGCATGAAACGCAGCTTCCCCAGGCAAAAGGAACGTCAGCACAAATAATGTACCGAGTATGTAAGGCATGAAAAACAGTATATAAAATACATGAAAGAAATATGGAGTAAAGGACTCAACCTCCAAGTCTGAACAGCTCTGTGAATCATGAAACATTTATAATGACATGCATATGCGTATAATTTTATACCATGCATAGGTATAGGCGTACATAACATCATCAAGCCTCTAAGGGCATCCCATCATATCATCTCGGCCTCTGTGGGAGAAATCATCAACGTATACCATCTGATCAGGTGGTGGTACGTATATAACGCCGTAACCTTTCCTCATACCCCATGTACCTAGAATATACGCGTATATAATGCCATCTGGTCATGGGTCAATGTACATGTATAAATGAATGCAATGCATAAAGAAGTAAGTCAATAAGATTTCTCAGAATGTCATAAAATCATTATGCCTTCAGATATACTTTATCAACTTACGTATTTTGCGTATTTGCTCGTTTCTATCACAACCCAAAATTCAACTAATCGTGATGGCACCTAACCCAACCCGCTAGGTAAACCAATTAACAACTATCCAATTTAATGAGATTTATTAAGAGAAGAAGTGATAATACAATTTCTTTTATACAAAGAATTTCCCAAGGACTGGTAGTACAAATCATGAGCTTCTAAGATTTAGAGTTTACAAAGCTAGTGTAAAATAGATGCATCATCTATCTGAATTATACATAAATAGATTTTTCATAAGTCTAGAGCTACCATGAATAAGAGGTAGCTATAACCGAAATGCGTGTACACCTTCAATGCTAGCTCCCGTCATACACGGCAACGCCAGCATACAAATCTGCACGCAAGGTGCAGAAGTGTAGTATGAGTACAACCGACCCCATGTACTCAATAAGTAACAAACCTAACCTTAGGTTGAAAGTAGTGACGAGCTGGAACAGAGGTCGGAGTGCAACACCAATAGCCAGCAACAGTTCATAACAACATAATAATAATGGTACAAGAAACATACTCATATACAAGATGCTCAACTCGTTCACAGTCCAGGAAAAATAGGCATGCTTTTCAAGTATATCAGTGAAAACCCAATTCTTTTACCGAAATCACCAAAGTATGAGTAGGTTTGTAAAACTAAGATTTTTCCCAAAAACTTTTCAACAATAATTAAGATGTTTCATTTTTCAGATAGGATGAGGAAAGTACATATCTATACCTACATGTCACTAATCATGTGAAATCATGAATGTCACCAAAACCGGGTAGCAGAAAGAAATGCATCTCTATGCATGTATCTCAAGTACGCATATCAAATGCAATGTATCTCAGTGATGAACTCATGCACTCACACTCTCAGAGTACTCAATTTCACTGTCTCACACTTTTCACTCATCATGCTCAATCACTCGACATGATCAGTAACTCAATACTGTATATAGCCAATCCAGCCTAGGGAAGATCCATCCCATATATATATATATATATATATCAATTGACAGTCAGTCACTTAGTACTGTATAAGGCCAATCCAGCCCAGGGGAAGATCCATCCCCAAATATAAATGATTCGGTCAAGATCCATGTCCAGGGAAGATCCATCCCTCAATATAAATTAATTGCGCTCACTGGGGGTGTGTACAGACTCCGGAGGGGCTCCTTCAGCCCAAGCGCTATAATAAGCCAGATCCAGGCATAAATCAATAAAACATGTTGCGGCGTGCAGTCCAATCCCATAAATATCACTCACAATCAGGCCCTCGGCCTCGCTCAATCATCAAGCTCTCCAGCCTCTCGGGCTCACAATATCATGAAACTAGCCCAAAAATGATGATATGATGTATCAATAAATAGCAACAGAGATTGAAATATGATATACAATGAATAAATATGACTGAGTACGAAACTTCAATTTAAACATATCATTCAACAGCAGAAATGACCACATTGGGTCCCAATAATACCAACATATGCCTAAGCATGATTTCTAGCATGAATTACAGCTCAAATGTTCTAACACATAGAATATAGTGAAATATAGAGAAGATAGCTACACAGTTCCATCGAATCGATTAAATTAATACACACCCACACGCCCTTCACCTACCATGCGCATAACCTCAACATCAATCACATAACACGCAATTCGAGGTTTCATACCCTCAGCACCAAGTTTAGAAGTGTCACTTACCTTGAACAAGCCAAATCCAATACCGAGCAAGACAAACGATGCTCCAAAAATGCCATCCCGTGCGTATCGACCTCCGAACGGCTAGAAATCCAATCTATATGGTGAAAATTGCCTCAAATATTGTCTAAATTTGAGCTCCCCAACTCAAAACATGACTAAATGAATAAACCCTCGATATTAAGTATTTTATGCAGCTATTCTGCCTCGTTTCTTGTGCCAAACGATTCCAAAACTCACTTTTGATGCCTCCAATAGATTTCTTGTAAAATTTCAATCAAGTTAGGCTTTTGAATCACTCCATTTGACCTTATAATGAAGGAGATATGTTGGTTTAAATATTTGGAAATAGTGCAGATTTTTAAATACGAAATCAGTGGCAATTTCGTAATTAATCTAAAAATATTCTGCCAGCCAAATTCTTAGTAAATGACCATAGACTGCTCATACGATGTCCAAATTCGACGATTTTTTTTGCTATGGCTCCATAATTAGGATACGGATCTAATGCTTCAATCAAAATAGAAATTGGAGCTCATTTGCTTAATGTGGTACCATTTATGCTTGAAGAAATGATGTCGAAACATAAGAAATACGAGCGCAACACAACTCAAACCTATCCGAAACTCACCCAAGCCCCTCGGGAACCCGTCCGAACATACCAACAAGTCCCATAACATAACACGAACCTACTAGAGGCCTCAAATAACGCATAACAACATCGAAACAACGAATCGCGCCTCAAATCAAACTTAATAAACTTTCAAACTTTCGACTTTCAAAAACTCGTGCCGAAAGATATCAAATCAACTCGGAATGAATTCAAATTTTTCACACGAGTCCCAAATGACATAATGAATCTATTTCATTCTTCGGAACCACAATTCGAACCATACCATCAAAGTCAACTCCCATACAAACTTATGAACATTCCAAACCTTCAAATTTTTAACTTTCGCGAAATAGCATCCAAACCTTCTAGAAATATCCAAATGCAAACCAGGCATACGCCCAAGTCCAAAATCACCATCCGGACCTAACAGACTCATCAAATCTCCAATCCGAGGTCAAACACTAAAAAGTCAAACTTGGTCAACTCTTCCAACTTTAAAGCTTCAATCATGAAATTCATTCTTCCAAATAAATTCCTAATTACTTGAAAAACCAAAACCGTCGATACATACAAGTCGTAATACATCATACGGAGCTACTCATGCCTTTAAACAACCGAGCAAAGTGCAAATGCTCAAAATGACCGGTCAGGTCATTACAGTTTCGTTGTATCATATGGATCATGCCAAAAGGAAAGAAAGGATACCCTTAACATACCTTAACTCCGTTGAGTCCTTAATACCTTCCAAGAAATTCTTCAAACAACTCAACTCAATCTACCATAGCATAAGGAGATTAAAAATCAGTGTTGAGAAAAGGCTAAGTCCGCAACTTAAACTAGTAGCTCGTTTATGTAAATTTGAGCAGCATCTCCCCTATAATAATGGCCTCCTCCAATACCATATACCAACAACAACAACCAGAGCAATACAATAAGACCAACATCAACAATAGGGTACAAAATATTTCATTAACAAGTCATCAACATATCACGACGAGCGGCAAGCTGGGATTGAATCCCATTAGCGCCCTTCAACCCCATTATCATACATTAGTTAACTTAAAAACATGTCCAGCATGATACCAAGTAAAATCGGAGGACATACAACCTCCTATTAATCACCTAATCCTGTCACGACCCCAGTTCACCCCCCATGAACATGTCGTGATGGCACCTAGTTCCTACAACTAGGTGAGCCTAACAGTGCGAAATAACAAATTAACATTGCGGAATAATTAATTTAAAACTAAACATACGGAAAATAACAACTGTATATAAGGCCACCCGGCCTATACAACTAAAAAATATGCGGAAGTCTGCAACTAAATCCCAAAACCCGGAAACTCACGGGAAACACAGGCTAATAGAATGTAGTAATCTGCTCTACACCAGAATGTCTAAACAACATGAAGGGAAAGAAATGAACTATCTGCTAAAGCCGAAATAGAGTAGAGACTCCTGGTCTGCGGACGTAGCAGATATACCTCAAGTCTCAGCTAGGACTTTATGATACGCCTGGGAGGAAGTACCTGGATCTACACATGAAAAACATGCGCAGAAGAGGCATGAGTACACCACAGCGGTACTCAGTAAGTGCCAAGCCTAACCTCGGTTGGTTAGTGACGAGGAAGGTCAGGGCCCTACTGAGATAAAACATAATAAATAATGAGATAACGGAAGCAGTTTAAATAAAGTCTACAGCGAGAATCTAAACCAGGTAAATAAGGAAGAACAGTAATAGAAAGCAAAGGTAACAATACAAGGAAAACTGCCCTCAACAAGGAATAATAGCCGGGGGATCTCTTGGTATCCCGAGGATCTCTTGGTATCCTCAATAAGTAAGTCCATGCCCAAAATAATGCCAAAATCCACCATACCGAGTAACAATAAATCTGCTCTGGTCTCAAAACCACGAATAGTAACCAAACATGACCGATAAATGCGGTCCACAACAAGAGAATCTCCCACAGGAGTAGAAACATAAACGGGGGCACTCAAAGAATCCCGAGGCACACCCAAATGCGGAGCGAAGTAAGAAGACACTTAAGAGTAAGTAGAGCCTGGATCGAATAGAACCGATGCCTCTCTGTGACAAACCAATATAATACCTGTAATGACGGAGTCGGAGGCAACAGCCTCAGTGCGAGCAGGAATACAACAATATCTGGCCCGGCCCCTCTCTCGAGGGCGACCTCTATCTCCCCGACCTTCGCCCCTAGCCGGCTGGGCAGGTGGGATAGCAGCTGGAGCTGTGACCATGGCCTGAGAACCCTGAGGAGCATGCTGTGGCTGAGATGTCTGTGGGGGCGCGCTCTTCCCAAGTCTGGGGCAATCCCTCACCAAGTGACGTGTATCACCACACTCGTAACAAGCTCTGGGAGGACGCGATGCCTGTGACTGACTAGGGCCAGGTCTGCTGGACTGACCTCTAGAAGCACCCCGCGCAGGAGGTGTGCTAGAAACTGGAGGTGCATAATAAGGCTCCTAAGGTGTAGGTGGAGCTGCAGTACTGCCGGCTGCTGGAAGAGCTGAATGTACAGGGCGACCCGCATAACCTCTGCCATAGCGACCTGCTGATGGGGTACAGGCACCAGAGTAGTGACCCGACTCTCGAGACCTCTTGGCCTCCCTCTCCCCTCGCTCCCTGGCGAGCATACCCTCAATCCTCCTAGCAATGCTCACTACCTGCTGATAAGGAATGTCCATCTCCAACTCTCGAGCCATGCTAGATCTGATGGGTGGAATAAGACCTTCAATGAACCTGCGGAGTCTCTCCTGAACTGTAGCAACCAAAGCCGATGCATGCCTGGCCAATCTGGTATGACAGATAGCATACTCCGAAACGGTCATAGCACCCTGGCGCAAATGCTCAAACTCTGCACGCCATGCGTCCCTGAGACTCTAGGAACGAACTCTCTCATAAACATATCCGAGAACTAGGTCCAAGTCAGTGAAGCAGCCTTGACTGGACTGTCTATCTCATAGGTGCACCACCAATCATAGGCGGCTCCCCGGAGCTGAAAAGCAGTGAAAGAAACCCCACTGGACTCCACTATGCCAATAGTGCGAAGAATACGGTGACACTCCTCTAGAAATCCCAAGGCATCGTTTGATGCTAATCCACTGAACACTGGGGGATCATACTTCTTGAACCTCTCAAGTCTTCGCTGCTCGTCCTCTGAAGCAGCTGACCCATCCTCGGGCTGAACTGGCGCTGCAGGCGGTACGGGAATAATCTCGGGAGCCTGCTCAACCTGCACTCGCTGCTCAGGAGTGCGGACGGCGGGAGTCTATGCTCCTCCCCCGGCCTGGGATATGGCTGCAGCAAGGGGAAGCAACCCTGTTTGAGCCAAGGTGGTGTACATGCTCATGAACTGAGCCAAAGTCTCCTGGAGCGCTGGAGTAGTAGTGGCAGTAGTAGGTGTGCCAGGTGCCCGGGCTCCGGCTGGATCCGCTGGTGGTACCTCGGCGGCAGCTCGCACAGGTGCTCTAGCTGCACCTCGTACGCGCCCTCGACCTCTCCCCCGGCCCCGGCCTCTGACGGCTGCAGTAGGGGCGCGGGTGCCTGATCATCTCGAGTAGCACGTGTCCTCACCATTGTGAGAGAATAGAAGTCAGAAGTTTAGAATTGATGTTCAAAAATATCACACGACAAGGAATTCAAATGAAATGAATATTTTTCCTAAACAGTTACATAGCCTCTCGTAGATAAATACAGACGTCTCCGTACCGATCAGCGAGACTCTAATAAACTGGCCTGTGTTCCGTGACTCCTATGAACCTAGAGCTCTGATACCAATTTGTCACGACCCCAGTTCACCCTCCATGAACATGTCGTGATGGCACCTGGTTCATTCAACTAGGTAAGCCTAACAATGCGGAAATAACAACCTAACTTGCGAAATGGTTAAATAAAGCTAGACATATTAAAATAATAACTGCATATAAGGCCGCTCGGCCTATTCAACTCAAAACAAATGCGGAAGTCTACAACTCAATCCTAAAACCCGGAAACTCACGGGAACCACAGGCTAACTGAAACATAGTACGCTGCTCTAACTCCAGAATATCTAAACAACTGAGAGAAAAGGAATAAACTAAGTACTAAAGCTGGAACAGAATAGAGACTCCTGGTCTGCGGACACGGCAGATATACCTCAAAGTCTCCGTGTATCTCCTCGCCTCAAGGATAGTGCGCCTGAGTAGAGCTACCTGGATCTGCTCATGAAAAACATGCGCAGGAAGGGCATGAGTACACCACAGCGTACTCAGTAAGTGCCAAGCCTAACCTCGGTTGGGTAGTGACGAGGAAGGTCAGGGCCCTACTGAGGTTAAACAATAAAATATAAATCAACAATATGAAAATAGGCAGTAACAGTGAGTACAGCAGTGGAATAAGACAGACTAAACAAAGCAATAACAAATACACAAAGAACGGAGCAAACACAGAATAAGTACAGCTCAATACCAATGGTAACAATGAGGATCTCCCAGGATACCGTCCTGTAGTCCTTTTCTCAACTGTCCAGTGGGTCTCCCAGGATACCGTCCCGTAGTCCATCATATATGTATATCCGAAGGATCTCCCGGGATACCGTCCCGTAGTCCAGCTATCAATGTGCAGGGGGATCTATCGGGAATCTAACCCGCAGTCCCAAAGTAAATGTACAGGGGGATCTATCAGGAATCTAACCCGCAGTCCCAAAGTAAATGTGTAGGGGGATCTATCGGGAATCGAACCCGCAGTCCCAAAGTAAACAAACAAGGGGGGGAGCTATCGGAATCCCATATCCGTAGTCCCAATGTAAATGCGTAACCACAACTAGAAGATATTCAGAAATGAAGTACAAAAGACAAACATCAGGTAGTACTAGCCTAGCATGCTTCACGTAGTACAGTCAAGGCAACTTAAACAATTAGGCAAGTTAAATCAACTAAACATGCTTTTCTAATCTAACACAGGTTATAACCGCAAGTAAAACAAGGCAAATATGAAGGAAACTCAGTCTCAATATCTTAAGTAAAAACTGGATTTTTCAACAATTAGCTCAAGTACGTGCTAGTCACCTCACGTACAAGGCACTCAATTACCACATATCATATCCTAAGGGGAAAGGTCCCCCACACAAAGTTAGACAAGCCACTTACCTCGAACCGGCTCAAAATCAACTAGAAATCACGCCTTTGCCACGAGTATCCGACTCCAAATGGCCCAAATCTATTCTATTCAATTACACATTTTAAATAACATCGCAAACAACTGGTTTTGCTATTTAATTCAAAGCTACAGCATGAAATTAGGTGAAATGACCAAAATGCCCTTCAGGCCAACGTCTCGGAATCGAATAATTTTCACATTTCCAGAACCCTCGTACTCTCGCGAGTCTAACCATATGAAAATCTCCCAAATCGGAGGTCAAACACCCACTCAAAAACCCAATAGTTTAGCCTATGAAGTTTCACCCAATTTTCCAATTTTTGATCCCAAATTCGAATTTTAACGATGGATTTAACTACAAAATGATGAAATATAACTAGAAGTGATTAAAGAAACGTTACCCAATAGTCTTCTCTTCAAAACCCTCTGAAAATCGCCCTTCCCGAGCTCAATTTGATTTTTCTAACTTATGAAATCTAACCCCCGGAATTTCTATATCTGCACAGGCATTTCCGCTTCTGCGGACNAGAAATCCCAAGGCATCGTCTGATGCTAATCCACTGAACACTGGGGGATCATACTTCTTGAACCTCTCAAGTCTCCGCTGCTCGTCCTCTGAAGCAGCTGACCCATCCTCGGGCTGAACTGGCGCTGCAGGCGGTGCCGGAATAATCTCGGGAGCCTGCTCAACCTACACTCACTGCTCAGGAGTGCGGACGGCGGGAGTCTGTGCTCCTCCCCTGGCCTGGGATGTGGCTGCAGCAATGGGAAGCAACCCTGCCTGAGCCAAGGTGGTGTACATGCTCATGAACTGAGCCAAAGTCTCCTGGAGCGCTGGAGTAGTAGTAGTAGTAGTAGGTGTGCCAGGTGCCTGGGCTCCGGCTAGATCTGCTGGTGGTACCTCGGCGGCAGCTCGCGCAGGTGCTCTGGCTGCACCACGTGCGCGTCCTCGACCTCTCCACTGGCCCCAGCCTCTGGCGGCTGCAGTAGGGGGCGCGGGTGCCTGATCATCTCGAGTAGCACGTGTCCTCACCATCTGTGAGAGAATAGAAGTCAGAAGTTTAGAATTGATGTCCAAAAATATCGCACGACGAGGAATTCAAATGAAATGAAGATTTTTCCTAAACAGTTATATAGCCCCTCGTAGATAAGTACAGACGTCTCCGTACCGATCAGCGAGACTCTAATAAACCGGCCTGTGTTCCGTGACTCCTATGAACCTAGAGCTCTGATACCAACTTGTCACGACCCCAGTTCACCCCCCATGAACATGTCGTGATGGCACCTAGTTCCTACAACTAGGTAAGCCTAACAGTGCGGAATAACAAATTAACATTGCGGAATAATTAATTTAAAACTGAACTACGGAAAATAACAACTGTATATAAGGCCACCCGACCTATACAACTCAAAAATATGAAAAAGTCTACAACTAAATCCCAAAACCCGGAAACTCACGGGAAACACAGGCTAATAGAATGTAGTAATCTGCTCTACACCAGAATGTCTAAACAACATGAAAGGAAAGAAATGAACTATCTGCTAAAGCCGAAATAGAGTAGAGACTCCTGGTCTGCGGACGTAGCAGATATACCTCAAGTCTCAGCTAGGACTTTATGATACGCCTGGGAGGAAGTACCTGGATCTACACATGAAAAACATGCGCAGAAGAGGCATGAGTACACCACAGCGGTACTCAGTAAGTGCCAAGCCTAACCTCGGTTGGTTAGTGACGAGGAAGGTCAGGGCCCTACTGAGATAAAACATAATAAATAATGAGATAACGGAAGCAGTTTAAATAAAGTCTACAGCGAGAATCTAAACCAGGTAAATAAGGAAGAACAGTAATAGAAAGCAAAGGTAACAATACAAGGAAAACTGCCCTCAACAAGGAATAATAGCCGGGGGATCTCTTGGTATCCCGAGGATCTCTTGGTATCCTCAATAAGTAAGTCGGGGATCTCTTGGTATCCCGAGGATCTCTGGGTATCCTCAATAAGTAAGTCGGGGATCTCTTGGTATCCCGAGGATCTCTGGGTATCCTCAATAAGTAAGCCGGGGATCTCTTGGTATCCCAATATATATAGAAACACATGTGCCAGGGATCTCTTGGTATCCCGCACCCTCAATCCAGAATATCTCAAGTACAGGGGATCTCCCGGGAAGCCGTCCCGTAGTCCCAAATTAAACACACAACAACAACAACCCATAATCTCAGAATAAATGCTAAAATCAGGACAAGTAATAGTAAATTCTAGCCTAACATGCTTCACAGAGTACAAATAGTACAGCTAAACAAATAAGCAAGTAAGCCAGCTAAACATGCGTCTCTAAGCTAGCACAGGTATAAACTTACAGTCTAAAATGAACAAGTAAACAGGAAATCTCAATTTAAATACTTCAAGTAGAAACGGGTTTACAACAATTAGCTCAAGTACGCGCTCGTCACCTCACGTACGAGGCATTCAAATATTCAAAGATCATGTCCTAAGGGGAAAGGTCCCCCACACAAGGTTAGACAAGCCACTTACCTCGAACCGGCTCAATATCAACTGGAACCCACGCTCTTGCCACGAGTATCCGACTCCAAATGGCTCAAATCTATTCAATTCAATTGTACATTGTAAATAACATCGCAAACACCTGGTTTTGCTATTAAATTCAAAGTTACGGCGTAAAATTAGGTGAAATAACCAAAATGCCCTTCAGGCCAACGCCTCGGAATCGAATAATTTTAACATTTTCAGAACCCTCGTACTCTCACGAGTCTAACCATATAAAAATCTCCCAAATCGAAGGTCAATGCTCACTCAAAACCCAAAAGTTTGGCCTAAGAAGTTTTAACCAAATTCCTCAAATTTTAGTCCCAAATTCGAATTTTTAATGATGGATTTAACTACAAAATGATGAAATATAACTAGAAGAGATTAAGGAAACGTTACCCAATAATCTTCTCTTCAAAACCCACTCAAAATTGCCCTCTCCTGAGCTCTCAATTGATTTTTGTAACTTATTAACTCAAACCCTCGAAATTTCTATTTCTGCCCAGGGATTTCCGATTCTGCGGACAAGGGACCGCTTCTGCGGTCCTGCTTCTGCGGAAACCAAGCCGCTTCTGCGGTTTTCACTAAAGGGAACAGGGCCGCATCTGCGATAGCTGGGCCGCTTCTGCGGCTCCGCTTTTGCGGAAATGGCACTGCTTCTGCGGTTTCTGAGGAAAAAGAAGACAAGCCACTTCTGCGGCCACACAGCCGCTTCTGCGGCGCCGCATCTTCGGTTCCCTAGCCGCAGATGCGAAAATACCAGAAGAGGGACATTCAGCTGCTGCAATAACTTCAAAATTCATCCGTTAACCACCCGAAATCATCCCGAGGCCCCCGGGACCTCAACCAAAAGCACCAATACCACCTAATACCTTATTCAAACTTGTACCAATCTTAATAACACCTAAAACAACGCTGAAACCCGAATTAATCAAAGATTCAAGCCTAAGAACTTCAAATTCCAACAAAACACGCTTTCGATCAAAAACCTACCCGAACCTCGTCCGAATGACCTGAAATTTTGCACACACATCCCAAATGACATGACGGAACTACTGTATCTTCCGGAATTCCTATCCGATCCTCGAATCAAAAACTCACTATCGGACCGAAAACTTATAAAATTCAAACTTCGGCATTTCAAGCCTAAATGAGCTACGGACTTCCAAAATACACTCCGAACACGCTCCCAACCCCGAAATCACCTAACGGAGCTAACGGAACCATCGGATTTCCATTCCGAGGTCGTCTTCACATTGTTCCGACTACGGACCACTTTTCAACACTTAAGCTCTCATTTAGGGACTAATTGTCCCAAAACTCTCCGAAACTCAACACCGAACGTCCCGGCAAGCCAAAATAGCAGAAATGAACTTAGGGGAAGCAGTCAATAGGGGATCGGGGCATTAATTCTCAAGACGACCGGCCGGGTCGTCACAAATCCACACTCAAACAACCAAACAATCCAACAACAACAACAAGCACAACTTTTCATTGTTATATTGTCCTTTATCTTCTTATTCACAATACCAATATCAAGTTCGACATGTAGACAATATATTCATGAAAATAACAGCATAAACAAGTCGTTTCCCAAGGTTTCCATCCATTCAAAGTTTATGGAAACAACCTTCCCAAAGCAGTCCATTAAGAACAATAACATCTCAAACTATTTTAAGTCTTCTCTTGTAGTATCTTGCTCAAATAATGCAACCAATATACAAACAACTTCAAAAACATTTAGTAAAGTATTATACATACCTAAACCAGCAGCAACCACATGAAAATTCGGCAAAACACAGCCCACAACTATCCTCAATGACAACACAACCTCAAAGAGGTGTTGTTCTTTACTAGAACTAACTTTTGATGTTGAAATATGGTGTAATCACTTTGGAATCACTTCAAACCCTTATGGTATCTGTTTAAGAGAGTTAGGAGAAGTTTGGAGACGAAGTTGAGTCATAAATGAGCAAAATATAGGCGTCCAAATCATTTATAAAGTTAAGTAGGTCGACCACTGCTAAGTGGGTTCCAATGGGAGCTGCTTGCGCGATCTTGCAAAAATGCAAATATCTCTCTACTCCGATGTCGTATTGACGAACGGTTTAATGCGATAGAAACTAGACTCATAGATATTCAATTTGATATATAGATAATACCTTAATTCCAAGTATATTGGGAGAAAAACATAGCTACATTTGACCTAATTTTCAGCATATTATGAATGCAACTTGTGATGACCTTTGCCAACTTTTGTTCCACAAATCTCTTGACTTCAAAACATAACACACAACTATCATACGACTAGACTTACTTTATATACTTTCAAGGATGATCTCATTTCTAAGCTTACATCTATTGACATACGATATACTTTTGCGTACGAAAATATGGGGTGTAACAGTTTAGTAACGTAAACTAATGACGGAATTTTAAGCAAAAAGCAACGAGAAGAAAACACGTAATGAAACCACAAATAATCAAATACGGACATAACTGGTAAGACAAGAAATAATAAAAGCAATAAGAACCGTTCAACCAATAAATCTTTTCAATATGATATGCACAACAACAATCACAACCGAGGTATTGCCTCGTATGCGCACTTCTCAATTTCAATCACAATCTTTCCTTATAACGCCGCTTGAGCCTTTACATTTAGTTTTAAAAATCATTTTTATCAAAATAGCTACACGCGTTTTAGCCCACCAGATCACACCACGTGGCTTCAAGTAGTTCTCATACTAGCAACACGCGTATCAAGTCGACCTTATCTCACCACATGCGTATTATACCACCGCATGCGTATCAATATCACAACACAATCACAACTCGCACCACAAGTGCTCATGTGCCACAACTTGAAACAAAGTCAACAATACCAATGTTCCCATAATAAATAGCCCATGCCTCAACCACAATGTGTACAAGAATCTCAACAATAACAAATTAAAAGTGAATAGCTCAATAAGAAAGATATCTCAACAATTAACAACTTTACCTCAATGTGATAACGACTTTTACAATTTCAACACCAATAACTCAACAAGAAGATATTCCATTAAATAACAACTCCAAATAAGGTAATTCAATAATTAAAGAAGTAACAAGACAATAAGGAAGGCAATAACTTCAACTAAAGCATATAAGAGTAAAATAACAAGTAAGAGGTAGAACAAGTGTTAACAATGTCAAATAAAGCATGTAAGGGTATATTAACAATGAAAGATATAACATGTTATGACAATTCAATTAAAGGCATGGAAAGAGTCTAAATAACCTAAACCGTTTAAATACCACATATAGCCCGTGTACGCACATGTCACATTGCGTACACGTCTTCCACATAACATAAATAGCACATTCAACCAAAATCCTAAGGTATACAGAGGCAAGATACTTACCTCAAACAAGCTAAATCAACCCGCTAATAAGCTTTTTCCGCGAAAATCCCACTCCGAGCGGCTCGATTTTAGCCAAAATAACTTAATACCATAAATACAAACCATAGGAAACTATTCCGGATAATAAAGTTGCAATCTTTAAATAAAATCAAAATGTCAACCTCGGGCCCGCACCTCGAAACCCAACCAAATTACAAAATTCGAGCACCCATTCAATAACGAGTGAAACCATACCAAAATTATCCAATTCCGACCTCAAATCAACCTTCAAATCCTCAATTTATAGTTTAGGAAGTTTTTTAAAAAATCTCAATTTTTCCAACTCAAACCAATTAAATGATAAAAATAATGATGGATTCATGAATAATAAGCAAATCCGAGTCAAAACACTTACCCAGATCTAATCCTTGAAAATGCTCTTCAAAATCGCCCAAAACTGAGCTCTCTAACTCAAAATATGGATAATGAAATAAAACCCTCGACTCTAACATTTTCTGCCCAGTTATTTTTTTTCGCCGGACATTTGGTCACTTCTGTGACTCCGCATCTACGGAAGAAACATCACAAATATGGCTCTAACTCAAGCCCAACAAATTCCGCTTCTATGGTCCACAATGTGCACTTGCGCTCCCGCTTCTGCGGACCAAAGGGCACTTCTGCGCGTTTGCTTCTACGGAAGCTGACCGCACTTGCGGTCCCGAGACATCTGACCAGACTCCGCAGATGCGAATATCTGTGCAAGGACCTCTGCACCTGCGACCTTCCCAGGCTGGCCTCCCTTTTCTTCTGCGATACCCATCCACACCTACGGCTTCGCACTTGCGGCCAAGCCCACCGCAGGTGCAATGACCAGAAACTCAATTGTTCAACAACAATTCCTCCTAAGTCTAAAATGGACCCGAATCACGCCCGGGGCCACCGGGACCCCGTCCGAGCATATCATCGAGTCCCAAAACACATAACAGACCTACTCGAGGCCTAAAATCACATTAAACAACATCAATTCTACGAATCACACCCCAATTCAAACCTATTGAATCCATGAACGTTCAACTTCTAAAATTAATGCTGAATCATATCAAACCAACTCTGAACAAGCTCAAATTTTGCACACAAGTCATAAATAACACAATAGACCTATTCCAACTCCTGGAACAAAAATTCGAGCCTAGTATCAACAAAATCAACTCTCGGTCAAACGTATCAGCCTTCCAAACCTTCAACTTTCCAACTTTTGCAGTTCAAGCCAAAACGACCTACGAACCTCCAAATTAATATTCGAACATACTCCTAAGTCCAAAATCATTATACGGAGCTATTAGAACAATCAAAACTCCATTCTGTAGTCATCTACATAAAAGTAAAACTCCGAGTCAACTCTTTCAACTTAATATTCTAACTTTGGGACTAAGTGTCCCAATTCACTTCGAAACTCACCCAAAACCAAACCGACCATCCCAGCAAGTCACATAACCACAATTTAACGTATAGGAGGCAATAAATAGGGGAATGAGGCTAAAATACTCAGAACGACCGGCCGGGTCGTTACATCCTCCCCCTCTTAAAATAAACGTTCGTCCTCGAACGAGTATAAAGACATACCTGAAGTGCTGAAAAGGTGAGGGTAACAGCTACGCATATCATGCTCGGTCTCCCAAGTCATCTCCTCAACTAGTTGACCCCTCCATTGAAGCAATGTTCTTTGACCTCAACTTTCGGACATGCCTGTCCAAGATGGCCACCGGCTCCTCAACATAAGTCAAAGCCTTGTCCAATTGGACTGAGCTAAAATCTAAAATGTGGGACGGATCACCGTGATACTTTCAGAGCATGGAAACATGAAACACCGGGTGAACTACAGATAAGCTAGGTGGCAACACAAGCTTGTAGGCCACCTCCCCTACTCTCTCGAGGATCTCCAAAGGACCAATATACTTAGGGCTCAAATTGCCCTTCTTCCCGAACCTCATCACACCCTTCATAGGTGAAAACTAGAGAAAACCCTCTATCCAACTATGAATGCAACATCACGAACTTTTCGATTGGCATAACTCTTCTGCCTAGACTGTGTTGTACGAAGCCGATCCTGAATTAAATTGACTTTCTCCAAGGCATATCAAACCAAATCAGTGTCCAACAACCTAGCCTCACCCGACTCAAACCAACAAACTGGAGAACGGTACTGCCTCCCATATAGGACCTCATAAGGAGCCATCTGAATACTCGATTGGTAGTTGTTGTTGTAAGAGAACTCTGCAAGAGGCAAGAACTGATCCCAAGAATCCCCGAAATCCATAACACTGTCACGTAGCATATCCTCTAAGATCTTAATGGTGCGCTCGGACTGCCCGTCCATTTGTTGTGAAATGTTGTACTCAACTCAACCCATGTGCCTAACTCACATTGTATGGCTCTCCAGAAGTGCGATATAAACTACGTGCCCCAGTTAGAGATAATGGATATCGGCACGCCATAATGTTAGACAATCTCGCGAATATAGATCAGAGCCAGATGCTCTGAAGAATAGGTAGTGACCGCCAAAATGAAATGTGC
This sequence comes from Nicotiana attenuata, assembly GCF_001879085.1. NCBI lineage: Eukaryota > Viridiplantae > Streptophyta > Magnoliopsida > Solanales > Solanaceae > Nicotiana > Nicotiana attenuata. Next base: position 55,057,237 of record NC_031990.1, on the reverse strand, counting down.
CGACTTGGTCAACCTATCCACAATCACCTATACAACGTCAAATTTTCTTCAAGGTCCGTGGGAGCCCAACAATGAAGTCCATGGTAACATGCTCCCACTTCCACTCAGGAATATCAAGTCTCTAAAGCAAACCGCCTGGCCTCTGATGCTCATACTTCACTTGCTGACAGTTCAATCACCGAGCCACATACTTCACTATGACTTTCTTCATTGTCCTCCACAAATACTGCTGCCTCAAATCCTGATACATCTTAGGGGCAGCAGGATGAATGGAATACCGCGAATTGTGGGCCTATTCAAGGATCAACTCACGTAACCCATCTACATTAGGCACATATAACCAGCCCTGAATCCGCAACACCCCGTCATCTATAATAGAAACCTCCTTGGTATCGACGTGTTGTACCGTGTCCTTAAGGACCATCAAATGGGGGTCATCATACTGATGCACTCATATAAAAAAGACCGAGAAACCATATAAGCAAGAACCCGACTAGGCTCCGAAACATCTAATCTGACAAACTGATTGGCCAAGGCCTGAACATCAATGGCTAGTGGCCTCTCTACTGCTGGTAGATATGCCAAACTGCCTACAGTCTCTACCTTTCGACTCAAGGAATCGGCCACCACATTGGCTTTTTCGGGATGATACAGAATAGTGATACCATAGTCTTTAAGCAACTCTAACCATCTTCACTGCCGTAAATTAAGATCTTTCTGCTTGAACAGATGCTGGAGACTCTGATGGTCGGTATAGACCTCACATGGAACACCGTACAAGTAGTGCCTCCAAATTTTCAATGCATGAACAATAACTACTAATTTCAAGTCGTGCACCGGATAATTCTTCTCATGAACCTTCAGCTGCTGAGACACGTAGGCAACCACCCTACCATCTTGCGTCTATACTGCGCCAAGCCCAATACGTGACGCATCACAATACACAGTGTATGACCCTGAACCTGTAGGCAACACTAATACTAGGGTTGTAGTCAAAGCACTCTTGAGCTTTTGAAAGCTCGCCTCACACTCCTCAGACCATTTGAAAGGAGCACCCTTCTGGGTCAATCTGGTCATAGATACAGCAATAGATGAGAAACCCTCTATAAAACAGCGATAATATTCGACCAAACCAAGAAAATTTCGAATCTCAATAGCTGAAGACGGTCTGGGCCAACTCTGAACTGCCTCAATCTTCTTTGGATCTACCTTGATCCCCTCAGTCGACACCACATGACCAAAAAACACCACCAAATCGAGCCGAAACTCACACTTCGAGAATTATGCATACAGCTTTTTCTCTCTCAAGGTCTGGAGCACGATCCTCAGATGTTGTTCATGATCCTCCCAACTGCGGAAATACATTAAGATGTCGTCAAATAAACACAATGACGAACGAATCAAGATATAGCCAGAATACACTGTTCATCAGGTGCATAAATGTTGATGGGGCGTTCGTCAGCCCAAATGACATCACAATGAACTCGTAGTGACCATACCGAGTCCTGAAGGCAGTCTTCAGAATATTCGGATCCCGAATCTTTGGCTGATGATACCCTGACATCAAATCAATCTTTCAAAATACTCTGGCACCCTGTGGTTGGTCAAATAAGTCATCAATGTGTGGTAATGGGTACATGTTCTTTATTGTAACCTTGTTCAACTGCCGATAATCAATACACATGTGCATAGAACCATCCTTCTTCTTCACAAACAGAACCGGAGCACCCTAAGGCGACACACTAGGCCGAATGAAACACTTATCAAGCAACTCTTGTAGCTGCTCCTTCAACTCATTCAACTCTGCTGGTGCCATATGATATGGTTGAATAGAAATGGGGTGAGTGACCGGCAACAAGTCAATACCAAAATCGATAACTCTATAGGGCGGCATGCCCAGAAGGTCTGCTGGAAACACATCAGGGAAATCTCTCACTATCGGAACTGACTCAACGGTAGAAGTATCAGCACTAACATTTCTCACAAAGGCTAGATATGCCTCACATCCCTTCTCAACCATCCATTGTGCCTTAAGGAAGGACACAACCCTACTAGGTATATAATCCAATGTACCCCTCCACTCTAACCATGGAAACCTGGCATAGCCAGTGTCACAATCTTGATGTGACAGTACAGAATATCATGATAGAGCGACAACCAGTCCATGCCCAAGATAACATCAAAGTCTGCCAAACTGAGTAACAATAGATCAACTCTGTCGATACCACCAAACACGACCGATACACAGGGTCCACAATAATAGAATCTCCCACAGACGTGGACATATATACACGAGAACTCAAAGAATCATGAGATATATCCAAATACAAAGCAAAGCATGATGACACATATGAGTAAGTGGATCCCAGATCAAATAAGACTAATGCATCCCTATGACAAATCGGAACCATACCTATGATGACTGCATCTGATACGACCACCTCCACCCTACCCGAAAAAGCCTAGAATCAGCCCTGGCCTCCCCCTCTAGGGAGACCCCTACCCGCTTGACCTCCACTCCTAGCTGGTTGTGTAGGTGGAGCGGAAATTGGAGCAGCAACCACGGCCTGTGGACCCTATGGAATACGTGGAGCCTGTGTAGTTTGTAGAGGTGCACCCCTCCTAAGTCTGGGGTTGTCCCTCACTATATGTCTGGTATCCCCACACACAAAACAAGCTCTCAGTGGGCGTGGATGCTAAAACTGACTCTGGCCTGTTCGGCTAGACTGACCGCTGAAGGCACCCCATGCAGGAGGTGCACTAGATAGTGGCTGAGCAAAATGTGCCACCTGACACCTCAGAATAGCCAGATTACCACTAGAAGCTGGAAGTGATGAATAGACTGGACGACTCACATAGCCCTTGCCATGACGTGCTGCAGCTGGGGCGCGGGCACTACTATATCCTCCGGAATCTCGAGGCCTCTTGGCCTCCCCATCCTCCCTTTTACGGTCCCGCATACCCTCCAACCTCCGCGCAATCTCCACCACCTGCTGATATGGAGTATCTATCTCCAACTCTTGAGCCATGGTGAATCTAATACCATAGTTGAGCCCCTCGATGAATCGGCAAATCCGCTCCCTAACCGTAAAAACCAAGGCAGGTGCATGTCTGGATAACTCACTGAATCCGATGGCATACTCTGACACAGTCGTAGTACCCTAACGCAGCTGCTCAAACTCCGCATGACATGCATCCCGAAGGGTCTTGGGAACAAACTTTTTTAAGAACATCTCTGAAAATTGAGTCTGTGTGAGTAAAGCTGCATCGGCAGGGCTACCCTTCGCGTAAGCTTGCCACTACTGATACGTTGCTCCTCACAGCTGGAATATAGTAAAAGAAACTCCGCTCGTCTCCACAATACCCATGGTGCGGAGAATACGGTGGCACTTCTCTAAAAAACTCTATACATCCTCTGTACCTAGGCCGCTGTAAGTAGGAGGATGATAACAATAATGAGAAGGTAACGGAAGGTGACTCCGAGGCCTGCGGACGTCGGGCAGGTATACCTTGAAGTCTCCTGAAAGCAGCTAACCAATCAATCTGTAGCGTCCGGCACGGGACATGCGTACGTGGATCTGCACAAAAGATATGTGGAAGCGTAGTATGAGTTAAAGGTGTTAATCGGGGCCGGCCCACTAACAACCCGGTTTGACCCGATTCAGCCCGGTTCGGTAAGTGGTGAGAGGGGTTGGCTAGGGTAGAGGGTTGTACTGGACAAATGAGGGCCTTTTTTGGCTATGGTGCATCGAAACCCGGCTAGCCCGCTAACCCGTTCAAGGGTTTTAACCGTGTTCCAGCCCGATCTAGCCCAGTTTATGCTGTAATTTTTTTTTAAATTTTGACCGCTGCCAAAAGTCAAAATCAGAAATGACCGTTGGGCAACGACCATTTTTTACAGTTTTAGCCATTTCGGCCTATCCCCTTACTAAAATAGCCCCTCCACCCCTAATAATTGATAAATTATATTCTTAGTCTTTATGTTAATTTGAGATAATTTGTGTTATTTTGAATTTGTTAGACTTACTTAAGCTTAATGTGTTAGTTTATTAGACATGTTAATTATTATTATGTAATAAAAATATGAAATGAAAGCCTTTGAAGTTTGATCCTTACACATTGGTCTTATTAAATAATTTTATGTAGCCACTTAATTTCAATTTTCAAATTTTCAAATTCAAATTTCAAATATAAAATAATAAACTATAAAAGTTTAATTTTATTCCTTAAAATATTTATTTTATTATTTAAAAGTTTGCAAACGCTTAAGTAACAATTACATTTAGCAAGTAAACATAATACACTAAAAGAAATATAAAAATTAACCCGGCCCGGTTCGGACCCGATAATCCTGAACCTAGACGGGCCCGCCAGAACCCAAAATATCCCAGCCCACTACCAGCGCGGAATCCTAGCCCACTAACCAGCCCGCCCCACTAACCGGACGGGCTATGTTTTTCCATGTCCAGCCTGTCCAGTAAACACCCTTAGTATGAGTACACCACAATGGTACCCAGTAAGTATCAATCCTAACCTCGGTAAAGTAGTAACGATGCCAGGTCAAGACTACTAAGACATGATAGACAGAACAAAATATAATAACGAAAAGTTATGGAAAGCAGAGAAATGAATGATAACAAAGCAGTTTAGCAACGTAAAGTAATGACAGAATTTTAAGCAAAAAGGCAACAAGAAGAAAACACATAATAAGAACCACAAATAATCAAATATGGACAAAACTGGTAAGATAGGGAAGACTAAAATCAACAAGAACTGTTCAACCAATAAATCTTTTCAATATGATATGCACAACAAGAATCACAATCAATGTACCACCTCGTATGCACATTTCTCAATTTCAATCATAATCATTCCTTATAACACCGCGTGAGCCTTTACATTTAGTTTTAAAAATTCTTTTTCTCGAAATAGCTACACGCGTTTTAGCCCACCTTATCACACCGCGTGGCTTCAAGTAGTTCCCCTACCAGCAATACGCGTATCAAGCCCACCCCTACTAGCAACACGCGTATCAAGCCCACTTTATCTCACCGCGTGCATTTCAACACCTAGCCTTATACCAGTGCTTGCGTACCAATATCACAACACAATTACAACTCGCACCACAAATACTCATATGCCACAACTTGTCACAAAATCATCAATACCAATATTTCCACAATAAATAGCTCATGGCTCAACCACAATATGTACAAGAATCTCAACAATAACAAAATAAAAGTGAATATCATAACAAGAAAGATATCTCAACAATTAACAACTTCACCTCAATGTGATAACGGCTTTTACAATTTCAACACCAATAACTCTACAAGAAGATATTCCATGAAATAACAAGTAAGAGGTAGAACAAGTATTAACAATATCAAATAAAGCATGTAAGGGTAGATTAACAATGAAAGATATAACATGTTATGACAATTTAATTAAAATACATTGAAAGAGTCTAAATAACCTAAACAAATCAAATACGACATATAGCCCGTGTACGCACTCGTCACCTCGCGTATACGTCTTTCACATAACACAAATGGCACATTCAACCCAAATACTAAGGGATAGTTCCCTCCCCCCCCACAAAGTTAGACAAGATACTTACTTCAAACAAGCTAAATCAACCCATTAGTAAGCCCTTTCCGCAAAAATCCAACTGTGGACGGCTCGAATCTAGCCAAAATAACTTAATACCATAAATACAAATCATAGGAAACTATTTCGGATAATAAAGTTGCAATCTTTAAAGAAAATCAGAACGTCAACCCCATACCCACACCTCGGAACCCGACCAAACTTATAACATTCGAACAATCATTCAATAATGAGTCCAACCATATCAAAGTTATCCAACTCCGACCTCATATTGACCTTCAAATACTCAATTTATAGTTTAGGAAGTTTTCACAAAAATTTCTAATTTTTTCAACTCAAAACACTAATTAAATTATAAAAATAATGATGGAGTCATGAATAATAAGCAAATACGAGTAAAAAATACTTACCCCCGGTCCAATCCTTGAAAATTCCCTTCAAAATCGCCCAAAACCGAGCTCTCTAACTCTAAATATGGATAATAAAATAAAACCCTCGACTCTAACCTTTTCCACCCAGTTATTCTGCTTCTATGGACATTTAGTCGCTTCTGTGACTCCGCTCTAACTCAAGCCCAACAAATTCCGCTTCAACGGTCCATAATGTGTACCTGCACTCCCGCTTTTGCGGACCGAAGGGCGCATCCGCGCATTCACTTCTATGGAAGCTGACTGCACCTGCGGTCCTAAGACATCTTACCAGACTCTGCTTCTGCGGAGGATATCCGCATCGGCGAATGCGCACCTGTGCAAGGACCTCCGCACCTGTGACCTTCCGCTGGTTGGCCTCCCTTTGCTTCTGCGATCCCAACCACACCTGCAGCTTCGCACCTACGGCCAAGCCCACTGCAGGTGCGATGATACCAGAAACTCAGCTGTTCAACAACAATTCCTCCAAAGTCCAAAATGGACCCGAATCAATCCGAATCACGTCCTGGGCCCCTTGGACCCTATCCGAACATAGCATCTAGTCCCAAATACATAACGGGCCTACTTGAGGCCTAAAATTACATCAAACAACATCAATTTTACGAATCGCACCACAATTCAAACCTATTGATTCCATGAACATTCAACTTCTAAAACTAACAGCGAATCATATCAAACAACTCCGAATGAGCTCAAATTTTGCACACAAGCATAAATGACACAACGGACCTATTCCAACTCCCAAAACTAAAATTCGAGCTCGGTATCAATAAAGTTAACTCTCGGTCAAACTTATCAACCTTCTAAACCTTCACCTTTCCAACTTTCGCCAATTCAAGTCAAAATGACCTACGGACCTCCAAATCAATATCCGGACATACTCCTAAGTACAAAATCACCATACAGAGCTACAGAACCATCAAAACACCATTCAAAGTCGTCTACCCAAAAGTCAAACTCCGGTCAACTCTTTCGACTTAAGCTTCCAACTTTGGGACTAAGTGACCTAATTCACTCCGAAACTCACCCGAAACCATACCAACCACCCCGACAACCACAATTTAACATAGAGGAGGCAATAAATAGGGGACCGGGGCTAAAATACTTAGAACGACCGGTCGGGTCGTTACATCAACAAGTTATATATACATAATCCCCCCCCCCCCCCATATATATACAGTATGATCTTTCGACAAAAAAGATTCAACTGAACCCGCAATCGATTATATTCTTTGCATTACTAACTTCTTTATTATTAATCTCTTAGCTAGGGGTGTCAATAATTCGGTTACATCATTTATTTTATAAAATTTATATCGTACTTATATTTCAGTTACTTCATTTTATATAATCAAAATTAGACTTTGAAATCGTCCCAATTCTCGATTTTTCTTCGGGATCGGTATGATTCGGTTAATTTTCAGTATTTTTCTTAAAATATCATGTAAGAATCACTAATAGAGAGTTAGAACGTGTTAAGATACATACTTACTTAGGACTTCAACAAAACTCTCTATACATTTTTACAGTTTAAAAGAGTTGAATCAAAAAAATATGAAAGATAACCAGAATAGAAATTTATCCCACTATTTTGCTATAGCGTAAGAGAAATGAAGCAAAGACAAAAAAAATATAGATCACACAAGTTGGAATAAATTAATCAAGATTGGACTCAAAATAGAGTCTATTGGAGGATTAAGTATCCAATAAGAAAAATCTAAATCATAGTGAGAGTAAAGATATTTAATACCTTATGGTTTGATATTCAAGATCACCGAATTACCCTTGGCTTGCTATTCAAGATGCTAGCTAAAACTAATTTAGGTTTGAGAATAAGAAACTTTTTCGTTTTAATTACTTTTTAGCTTGTAATGTTTTCATAATCATGAGGTCCAAAGAAATAATTAATATATTATCTTTTTAAACCTAATATATAAAATATATTTTTTATGCAAATTATTTGGTATAATTTGATATTTTTTGGTTTATTTTTGTATAATAAAAATCTATCGTAATTATTGGTATAATTATAGATTTATATAATAATCTATAATATTATTAAAAAAATCTCGGTTCGGTTCAATCGATATAATCATTTTTAAAGACCCATTAACAACTTATTTGGATGTCTGTTGTATTGTATCGTATTGTTACTTTATATATAATGTTTGTTTTGATTGTTACTTAAATTTTATTGTATTGTATTGTATTATTAAATTCGTCGTTACATAACATCGAAAAGTGTCACATTATGGAACGACCGATTTAGTGTGATCGCATTGTTACCTTATTTTTTTCTTTCATCTTGCCCTTCCTTTGCTATTAATAATTATATTTTTTCTTTTACCCTACCTTTTTATATAATAATTTTACCTCGTAGCTTATTTTTTCTTAATAATATTGCCAATTTATTTTTCATATTGTTAATACATGACATCATAAAACGATAACAAACAATACAATCTATTCAAATATTATATACATACAATACCTACTCTTAGCTTGTGTCGACACCAAACGACTCCTAACAAATTTAATATAGTTATTTTATTTCGACCTCTAAATCCCCTTTCCTAGTCCTAGAGGGCAAAAAATCTAAGAAAAATCCCCAACAAAATCTTGGACCATCCGCCGTTTCAAACCTCTCTGCCTTTCTCCTCAGTCCTCTTCATCTTATCCTCTCTCCCTCCTCTAAACCCTTCCTTAGAGAGGCATAGAGAAATGTCCTGTGCAACAAAGCCAATAATCAAGCCTTCATCCATGGCAACGAACAGTTGCCTCATTTCTCTTCCTCCCCTCTTTGCCACCACCACAAAATCCAAATCTTTTGCTTACCCATATCTCTCAAACACATTAAAACCCATTAAACTCCTCCACCTTTCTTGCACTTATTCACCTTGTATCTTATCCCTAAAAAAGAAAACATCAGTTTCTGCACTTCAAGAAGAAGAAAACACCCTTATCCTTGACGGCCAAGAACAAGAATCTGGAGACTTGTTTAGCATTGAAGCTAGTGGTGAAGAAACAGAAGAAGAAGGGTTTGTAGAGGCAGTTGGAGATGCTGGGGAGAGTGATGAGGTTGAAGCAGAAGAGGAGGAGGAGGAGGAGTTTCAAGAACCACCTGAAGATGCTAAGTTGTTTGTTGGAAATTTACCTTATGATGTAGACAGTGAAGGGCTGGCTCGTCTTTTTGAGCAGGCTGGTGTTGTTGAGATTGCTGAGGTAACTATTGACACAATTTCACTGAGAAGTTCGCATCTTTCTTTTAATTTTTATTTCAGAGGTTCTTGAAATTGACAGTAGGAGAAAATTATTTATTTATTTATTTATGAGGAGATACATGTAGAGCTTGAGTCTTGTAGACACTGTCCTAAGAAACTATTTCAGCTGTTTAAGAGTTTCCTCACGATTAAAAATTTAAACAAGCAAACCAGCAAGTCAATATTGAGCTGATATTTTGTTTTTACAGGTTATTTACAATAGGGACACTGATCAAAGTCGTGGATTTGGGTTTGTGACAATGAGTACGGTGGAAGAAGCTGAGAAAGCTGTGGAAATGTACAATCGTTATGTGAGTTTACGTTAGCCCTTTATTGTATTAAATCTTTGTGTGAGAAGCTTATTCTTGCATGGCACATGCTAATGTGTTTATTTGGAAAAAAATATGGAGAAAGAAGAATTATACAGAGATAACAGTTAGATGGGATTTGAATATGATGTTTACTGTTTTGTATGGCTTTGAGCTGTTTCTTGTGAAGAGACCTGTATAACAATTCAGTCATTTTGTGGTTACAATAGATGAAGCATAAAAACATGGGACGCAAGCATGGGAAGAGAAAAATGTAAGGGTTGGTGAAGAAGTTTAAAAAAATTGTATAATTTAGGAGCTTATTGCTTGTGTGATTTATTCTTCTGGTGTACACGATAAAATGTGAAGGATTTGTACATGTGGTTTATCTATATATTGCTTAGTAAAAAATTTGAATAGATTCTTGTGAAAATTCAATATTTGAAGCACAGATACTTTGATATGTTTCCAGACTACTTCAGTAGCTTTTTGATTTTGATTTTGATTTTTCGCTATGAGTAGGATGTCAATGGAAGACTTTTGACAGTCAACAAAGCTGCTCGTAGAGGAGAGCGACCTGAGCGTCCGCCTCGGGCATTTGAACAGTCTTACAGGATCTACGTCGGCAATATCCCATGGGGCATTGATGATGCACGCCTTGAGCAACTGTTCAGTGAACATGGTAAAGTAGTAAGTGCTCGGGTAGTTTATGACAGAGAAACTGGCCGGTCGCGAGGTTTTGGTTTTGTTACGATGGCAAGTGAAGCTGAAATGAGTGATGCAATTGCTAACCTTGATGGACAGGTAATACGCACATAGAATTTTCACACACAATCGAAGTCATGCTCATTTGTTAATTCATATTGTCTTTGAAGAGTTAACCAAAAAAGGAAGCGTGTCAATTCTCTCAATCGCCTTTCATATTTTCCATTGTCTAAATTTTCATTTTTCTTTTTCGGCTGATCAGTTTTCTAATTAAGCTATTTTATTTGGGTTTCTTTGATAAAATCCAAACTGAATGCTGGAAACTAAGGCCAAAATTACGATATTGCAAAATTGCAACAGCTATATTATAGAGTATAATTATTCTTTTCACAACGATAAGCAAGTCGACGTTAAAGATTGTTGTATCTTTTACCTATAGTTTGTTCATTATACTTATTCACTCAAAAAAACCCTTTTTCGTCATTACCCGAGTTCTTACTGCGCTGATTTAATTATGGCATTAGCAATGCATATGTGATGTTAAATGTTTACGATTAAAACAAAACTCCAATATAGTAGAGTAAGTGCATTAGTTGCTGGAGAGTGAGATAAGCTAATTTTTGAAATAAGGTATTGCTGTTTATTCAACTGTGTTTATACGTTAGAGCCTAGAGGGGCATTACAATGATGTTTAATTGGTACATAAAAGATGAATTTATTCAGTGGTAAGAAACATGTGAAGCTTTATAATATCCGACAGTATGAAATAATATTGTTATTCTGAAGGTCATCTGACATCTACAGCCTAAATCAGATTTATTCATTACTTCTTTATCTCTTAATACAGCTGGTGGGTTTTGATATTTTCGTGTGGAGTTCATAGTTAGGATATATTTGTTTGACAGTGTTGAACTTGAAGCTAACAATTCTCTCCACTGCTGGTATATTACAGAGTTTGGATGGGAGGACAATCAGGGTAAACGTTGCTGAAGATAGATCCAGGCGCAACACGTTTTGATTTTATCAAAGGTTCATTTGTTCTATAAACATAGCGGTTACAAATCTGCAGCTATGAGTGTTTTTTTCGGGAATTTTGGTTAGCCGTTTTCCATTTTAGCACTTGCTTGTAAGCTTTGAATTCCAAGTTTTGAACCCTGAATTAGCAATTGCTTATATATAGATAATGCGTCTTATATTTTTTTCTCTTTCTTTTGATTTCTGGGAACTTCAAATTGGTGGATGAATGTTTGTGGGCGGACAAAATTAGATGTAGAGATGTGAGAATTGGAGTGAATTGTTACTGGATATAGCATGTAGCAAACGTTCTTGTATGCACAGCATGGCTTGCTTTACCAAAGAATTTGCAGCTTACTTAGACATTGCATATGTTAGTTTGTAAATGTAATCCCTCAAAATAGTAGCTATAAACCCATAACTTTGAAAATATAATGGGTTCCATGCTAAAAAAATTCGGATATTGAACCCATAGAGTTTCAATTCTGGATCCACCTCTGCTCGCAGATCGGCTAATCTCAAATATTTCGCACTTCCATTTTAGGTTCCTTGGGCAGCAACATATTGAAGGGAAGTTCCTGAAATGTTCCCTTGTATTTTTATGTTTGCATTTTCATGCCAATTAACCAAGGGGCTTTTCGATTCAACATCACAATATGGTGAAATATTTTGTTAACAAGACTTTCTTAGTATGAGAAATCTAAATAGAAACTAAAACAGCACCATTTCATACATTGATTCATCAGTCCAAGCGTTCGCAGAGCTAGCTGTACAAAAGAAAGCAGAAAAAAGAAGATCTAGTTATACATAGTAAATTAAACTAGGACTATTACCATCACACGAACAGCTTAATTTACAGGCCCTCTAACTGTGAATCCCGACTAGTGAGAGGAACATAACGGACACAAGTCTCACTTCGACTGCTTATCGAACCATCTGAATTCTTGTCTATAACCTGTAGGTCTTGAAAACAAGTTCCTACTGGAATCACCATCCTTCCTCCAGGCTTCAACTGATCTATGAGATCTTGTGGAATATCTCCTGCCGCTGCTCCTACGTGAATGGCATCGTAGGGTGCATGCTCTGGCCAACCCTTCCTCCCATCTGTTATAATACACATAAATCCCATCAACTTATACAAGGAAAATAGTCAAAGTAGAAACTAAGAAATAAGGTTAAGAAACATCTAAAACTTCTCAGTACATGTAAGAATAAATATTGACTATTGACAGTTGTTTAGTTGTGATCCATAAAGAGAGACAACATTCTTTAAGTAGTGGTATATTTCTCAATTCTTACGCTTCCTGCTGGAAATACAAAGCTATAAACCATACCACGAACATGCAGTGAGAGGGACCCGTCTTTGAGCAAGGGAGCTGCTGCACTTTGTTCGACATTCTTCATTGACCATGCAACTAACTCCGGGATATGTTCAACACCAACAGCTCGACCTTTTGGTCCAACCATTAGTGCAAAACATGCTGTGAGATAACCAGTTCCTACAGAAAACAAGCTATTCTGAAGCCAGTCTAAGTGCCAAGTAAAATCAGCATCCGCACACTCATAATAAGTAGATTTACTGGCATTTAGCGAACACCAAAGGAATGAGAAATAGACATCACCACCAAAGAGGATAAGAGGAAGAGAACGAAATTTTTAAGATGGTCAACGGCCGTGAAACAGTTCAATCAAGGTACAAAGTTCAAAGCACTCAAACCATTGCTTGATTGATGAAAAACAAGGTAATTTCACCCTTAGCCAAGCCAACCTATCCTTTTAGCAGGCAAAACTAGCTTAATGCTTTAAAATAATAGCTTAAGACTTCATTAACTGGATGGTTCATTGATTCAAAAATCTAGTTGGTCAGGATGTTTAAGTAAATTATTCAACAAGCTTTCTACTGATCCCCCCTTTGTTGGATTTAATTACTCCGAATCCAACAGAAGTAAATTTCAAAAGGCTAATAGCATCCATTAGAGTTTTCCAATTGAAGTTGATGACTATCGATGCATTAACAACCGCATCAAAGATCCAAATCTACTTAACACACAATATTTGATTTATTTTATTCAGCCATCTTACAGAAAACTCCAATGAAATTGTGTTGTTACATATACCATTTAAACTAGTACCACAAAGAATATAAAATTTAGAATTTTTTAATTACTAGTAACTTCTGAAACAATCGTAGCAAATGAAACATTCACCTAAAATTGGTATAAAGAAGAGTATCTCTACATTCAACAAGCATCTATTGGAAAAAGCTATGACTGTACAAGATCACATTCATTTTGATGCATGAATTCTTACAAAGTGCTCCCTCCATAAACCCGTTTGCTACTTCCATTTCCCGCTACTTCCTACAATCAAACACCTTCAGAAGTTCCCTCCAAGGTCTATACAACAAACTACAAAAAACTCCCTCCACTCCATTTTATGTGGACTGTTTTCTTCTTAGTCCGTTCCAAAAAGAATATCAGTTATCTATACTTCGAAAGAATTTAACTTTAAACTTTTCATTTTATCCTTAATGACATGCTTTAATAGCTACAGAAAGCTCACGGCATTTTAAGATCATAGGTACTATATGCCTTTCTTTCTTTATTAAACTCCATGCAGGTCAAACTATGCTACATAAATTCTTTCTGAAATATATGTTCAACATCAACATAGAATTTATTTTTAAATTAAAAGAGCCAATGGAGCTAGTATAAGCGTCAAATTGTTATCCTATATTTGCATGACATGCAAACATAACATAGATAATTTGGGGAAATAAGAGGATAAAGTTTGAAGATGATTCATTCTCAATCCAACTACCGTGATCTCCCAGAATCATGGAATCAACCAAGTCTAGAAAACTCAGAATCAATAAGCAGCGACTATTTGCCGTATCAACTGCATCCGATGGTGTCACTTCTGTCACCCACCATGTGAAAACCATGCTACTTATGGTAATAAACCTCATGCTTCTAGAGCTTGTAAATAGCGGTTTCTTATTCGTCATAAAGCAAATTACAATAATAACTTAGCAGTTGAATATGAAAGACACACATTTAGCCACATATACAGCGACATCCATCTTAATACCTTCCCACCAATAGTGAAAGAAACAGTATCAATTTGCTAAGACATTGCAGGAATAGTGATGTCGAAAATCACCTGAACCGACATCAAGAGCATGCATGCCAGGCTGCAACTTGTCCTCCAATAATTGAAGACACATAGTATGCATATGAGGTGCTGAAATAGTGGCATTGTAACCTATACTCGCGGGGCTATCAACATAAGCAGGGGTTCCCTCAGGTACAAATAAAGCCCTGTCGATAGTTTTCATTACTTCCACTACTTTCTCAGATCTGATCACTCCATATCTCAGCAACTGCTCAATCATTCCCTTGTTTCTGCTAATTGCTGTTCCACTCCAATATTGCTGTCGACAAACATAAAACAAGAGTGAGATGAGAGATACATTGGCCCATCTCCTGACTTGTTCAAGGTTGAATGGGAAGGAGAAAGAATAGTAAATAAGACATTATAACTACTGTCTCAAGATATAAGAACATTTGATGTGACGATGCATTGAGAAGATCTGCTTCCCAAAAGGTCGTATACATAACCAACGTCCATTACTATTCAAGTGCATCCTACACAAATTAACAGCTATATTATCATCATATCTGCTTCTTTTTTTTCATATTAGGAAAGAAATTCAAAAAGAACCTAGATCAGTGGCAATAACAGCTTATGACTTCACGGCGGGGTGCTTTAGTAGGAATTTAAGAAAATTATCTGGTCACGTAGTCAGATCTGCTTTAACCTTATTTGCTAATACCACTTGGGACTTGCTAATCAAGTACTTGGGTTAGAAATGGTACATTGATTGAAATGAGCTAAAATCCAGTTACTGAATTAGAACTAGTGAAGTTAAGGAAATAATTTCAAGGGAAGAACTCTTAAACCATACAAGCAAAAGTGAGTATAAAGTCATACAAATAACTCATTACTCTTAGTGGCATACTTAGGCAACAAGGTATGGCCAGAGACTTGAGGTAAAACTGTGATGGCAGCTCATAGCAACGCAGATCAGGCTACATCAAGCATGACAAGCGAATTTTGTCCGATACTCTATTTATCGTTTCATAAAGCTGCTTCAAGACAAGCTTTCGTTTAAAGCTACTTGTACTGGCGTTATATGAAAAAAAATATATGCAAATTATAAATGTTAAACTTCATTGGATTTTAAAACTGAAATTAAGTTAAAGTTCTAATCAGCTTAATATGCATGAACTCTAAATACATTAATAATCTAGAAATAATGCCAATTAAACTCTAAACTTTATACAATTCTTCAATAACTAAGAACAGAACGACTGATTAATAACCCAAGAATTAAAAAAACAATTCTTTAGTAAACACAAAAAATACATACATTAAATCTACCAGCTAAAACTACAAATCCACAACTAAGAACTAAATAAAAGAGTAAATACTTCAAGATTTACTAATTGTTTCAATGCTAAAGGGCAAAAATCAAATTAACCAATAAGGTTACATGGGAAAGATGGTTTATTGCAATATCACTATTTCACTTATCAAAATGGGGTCTAGTCACGCGAGAGAATAGGAATAACCATGATATTCACATTCTGTGATTTTTATTTCCCAAAACACACATTATAACATCTTCTTTTCGGAAAAGAATTTTGACAGCAAAGGTTGCACATTCAAGAGATTTCTTGGTTTGCTTGACACTGCTCCATAGTGTGGCTTGTGCCAATGGAGTTCACCCCCTTAATACATGTACCAGTATTTGGACCACCCCCCTTGGAATTACCTCACTAAAATATGATCTAAAATAGATAAAACGAAAGTTAAACACTGTAGGCTTGATAAGAGACAGAAACTGTTGTGACCCATATGGCCGACTTGGAGGACACCTCACTTGCCAGCAAGGACAGTCACTTGACTAGGCACGTGGACAAACACAATCAGCAAGAGAGTGACGTTCTACGTAGGAGTAAACGCGTGAGAGTGCCATCCAAGAAACTAACTGATTTCATTGTGGAGAAAGGGTGATGATAGCGTGAAGAGGAGCAGTAGTGCGCAGCTTAAGAAGAATACCAGATAGTATAAAAGAAGGATTAGTGAATGTAGTAGGAAAAAAAATGGCTTATGTTGAGTCTTTTATTCTCTCATCCTAGTCTAATTTTCTCTGTTTCCCATCCCTTCTTCCTTCTCTGTTCTCTTACTTTTGGTTACTGTTTTATTGCAATTTTCCCTTAAGGCTTCATTGTAATTCACTGATTGAATCAATACAATCTGCCAGTTCCTATTCTTGTGAGTTAGCAATTCAGTTATTACAGAAACTAGTACCCAACTTAACTAACTAAATGTACGTAAATAACTCTACACCAAGATAACCTCAATATACTTGATGTTCGGTAAAATTGCATATATTTAATCATTAATTGTTGCCTCACATTCTAGTACTTTTAATTTTCTTTTGAGTATTAATTATAACACTTTAAGCTTAATATTATATTTTAACTGTGTAGGAATAAAATGATGTAAATATAAAGAAATTTGAAGCAAAATTGAATAAAACGTGAAAGAAAAAGAAAGGAAAATAAACGAAAAAGAAAAAGGGGACACCTTTGGCATTTGTCCCCCAAGTCGAAGACAATTCAAAGCAAACAATCGAACAGTTAGGCAGCAACAAGGAATTTGAGCGTGAAAGGCACACTGGTTCCAGCGCTACGCCAGCGTCCTGCGTGCGGGCAATGTTATTTCGGTCCAATACGATTCCAACTTGTATAAAAAGGGTTCTAAACCTAATTTAGAGGATATCTAACAGACATTGAAGGAGAATTCACGTGGGAAACACAAACCAAGCTTTGGAGGAGCCTTCTAACTAGTTTTTCTTCTCTTCTCTTCCTTTAATTTGTTTACTAGTTCTAGAGTTTTGGGTGCTACATGAATGTTGTAGTTTGAACATTGAATTGTTCTTATTATTTTATCATATTGGTTTATTTATTCAATGTTGTGCTTAATTATTCGATTGCTTGATCACCAATTGAATACTATCTACGAATCTAGAATTGAACTCGGGAGAGGAAATTATAGATTGCATATAAGATAAATTGCATATAAGATAGATTGCAGCGAGATCTTGAACCTGAATAACGGCAACAGATTTGCGGTTAGGATAGGGATCTATATACCTAATCCCCTTGCGTGGTTATTATACGAGAATTATTAATGCGTTCTTGTTAATCCTAATTTCATAGGAACATAAGCGTTAGGTTAGCTTGAATAGGTGAGTAGTATTTCGGGAAAATACTACGAGTAATATTAACGCTGTCAATCAATAAATCAGATAAATTAATTAGACAATTTTTCCCATTGAATTCATCTCTAAGATTGCAGGCTTGGTTCTTTTAATTTCTTAGTATCGACTCTAGATTAGTCGTAGTTAATCACACTTTAGAAAATCGCTTGAATAAATTAATTGTTTGAGTTTAATTTAGTCGATACTCTACTCACTTGGGAGCATCTGTACAAAATAGGAGTATGAATTTTTTAACAGTATCTTCAAGTAAAGCAAACAACTATTATAAAAATTTTAATTTAAAAATTCCTTATACATAGATATTAACCAAATGCTATACCAGCACAAAGGAGTGTCAATATTTTTAGACAAATAGAAGAAAAGAGTGTTATTCCCTCGGTCCAATAAATATATATATATATACATATATATATATATATATATATATATATATATATATATATATATATGAGGGTGTTTGACTGAGCGCAAAACACATAATATAAAAACAAAATATAGCCATTTGTGTGGTTAAATGAGAATTATTTGTAAATATATAAACGTGTCCCACAGATTAAAAAAGAAAAAAATTTGAGACGAAATAAGACATGAAAAGAGGAGAGAGAGGGAACGTGTGTACCTTCATCGAGGAGAAGAGAGGGAAGATTTTAGAATTAGGGAAACGAGAGAAGGAAGATGAAGTGAGGAGGAGAAGAGGAGATTGTAGTTTGAAGGTGGCGAGTGAATTACACTTTACGATAGAGGAAATTAATTATATTGCTGGTAGAGACTGCAACAACAAACACTAAAGACGTACGACATCTTCACTCTCACCTTAATTAATTTAGCATTGTGTAAGCTCTTTCGCACCAACACCTGTTACAGCTTTTTCGCACCAACACCTGTTACACCTCTGTCCCATCCTTTTTTTTTTTTGGTAGAACCTCTGTCCCATCTTTACGCAGCCTCGATACCAAATTACTATACATCATTTATCCGAAACATCAACTCAACTCAATTTAACTATAAAATATGACTCATCAGATAAGTGTTGCCTATCAGATAGGAATTCAAGGCAATTCAATAAATTGGAAGAGCCATGGATAACTATAGTTCATGGGTAATATATACGTATAATAATATTAGGGCAATTGACCAAGACAAGTTTCTAAGCTACAGGAGCATTCGTTCAACATAATCGAAAATAAGAAACCATAAAATTGGCTGGCATGTCTACATATTTTTTACTACTAATTTTTAGGATACGCATTTTGCACGTCTCAAGTTAATGAGTAAAAAATTTTAAAAAATAGCAAAACATGATTGTTAGTGGCGGAAGTATATTTTTCAAAAAATAAAGTAAAATAATAATTAATCAAAATTAACACATATTGTGCCGACCCGGCTGGTCGTTTTGAGAGTTGTAGCCCCATTCCCCCATCTACTGCTCATTTTATGCTTTACGGTTGTTATGTGACTTGCCGGGGTAGTTGGTTCGGGTCCGGAGAGGTTTCATAATGAGTTGAGATACTTAGTCTCACGGTTGAAAGCTTAAGTTAAAATGGTTGACCGGATGTTGACTTATGTATAAACGACTCCTGAATAGAGTTTTAATGGTACTGTTAGCCCCGTTGGGTGATTTTGGACTTAGGAATGTGTCCAGATTGTGATTTGGAGGTCCGTAGTTAAATTAGACTTGAAATGGCGAAAGTTGGAAATTTGAAAGTTTGATCGAGAGTTGACTTTATGGTTACCGGGCTCGCATTGGAGTTCCGGGAGTTGGAGTAGGTTCGTTGTGTCATTTGTGACTTGTGTGCAAAATTTGAGGTTAATCAGACGTGATTTGATAGGTTTCGCCGTTTCGGCATTGAATGTAGAAGTTAGAAGTTTAAAAGTTCATTAGGCTTGAATCGATGCGCTATTCGTGGTTTTAACGTTGTTTGATGTGATTTGAAGGCTCGACTAAGTTTGTATGATGTTTTGGGACTTGTTGGTAGATTTGGTTGAGGTCCTGGGGGCCTCGGGTGGATTTCGGATGGTTAACGGATGAGAATTTAGACTTGGAAGATGGCTGAAGTTGCAGATTCCTGGTGTCTGATTTCCTTCTTCGCGTTCGCGATGGGTGTCCCGCGTTCGTGAAGAGTAGTTGGAGGCAGGTGAAGATTTGTTCTTCGCGTTCGCGTATGGTGAACCGCGTTCGCGAAGGTCTAGGAAGATGGTGTATCGCGAACGCGGGAAGGGGGTTGCGTTCGTGAAGAAGAGAGGAGCAGACTGGGACCCCACGTGTTTGGTCTACGCGTTTACGAAGCTTGGGGTCAGTTAGGCATCACATTCGCGAGTGGTGCCTCGCGTTCGCATAGAAGGCTTTTCGCGGCAGAATGGTTTGTGCTACGCGAACGCGAGAGGAGGGTCGCGTTCGCGAAGAAGGGTCATCTGGGCAGACTTAAATATTTCAGAACGAGGGTTTGAGTTCATTTTCACAATTTGATTTTGGGAGCTTGGCAGGAGGCGATTCTTGGTGAAATTTTCAAGTGGGTGATTGGGGTAAGTGATTCTTACTTACCCCAGATATAGAAAATTCAACAGTCCTCAAAGTCCAAAATAACATGATCCGAATCACACCCGAGGCCCCCGGGACCCCATCCAAACATACCAGCAGATCCTATAATACGATACGAACTTAGCCGAAGCCTCTAATCACCCCAAACAACATCAAAATCACGAATCGCACCCCAATTCAAGCCTAATGAACTATTGAACTTTCCAACTTCAAAAACTAATGCCGAAATATATCAAACCAACTCCGATTGACCTAAAATTTTGCACACAAGTCATAAAATGATACAGTGGACCTATTCCAACTCCCGCAATCGAAATCCGATCCTGGTATCAACAAAGTCAACTCTCGATCAAACTTCTCAACCTTCTAAATCTTCAACTTTCCAACATTCACAAATCAAGCCAAAATAACCTACGGACCTTCAAATCAATATCCGAATATACTCCTAAGTCCAAAGTCACTATACGAAGCGAAACCATCAAAACTCCATCCCGAAGTCGTTTACACATAAGTCAACATTTGGTCAACTCTTTTAACTTAAACTTTCAACCTTGGGACTAAGTGTCCCAATTCATTCTGAAATATCCCCGGAACCAAACCAACTATCCCGGCAAGTCACATAACCACAAATGAACATAGAGTAAGCAATAAATAGGGGAACATGCTACAATTCTCGAAACGACCGGCTATGTCATTACATGATTTGTCCCGACATTGCTCTTATACCTTGTTTTGATTGAGAGATCTTTGTGCTACATGTATTCACTTTGGATGATCATTTGAGTTTATTTCTCCGTGCAAGATATCATGTTTTAGGATTTTATTTCCTAAATTGGCCAAGTTAGACGTTTGTAAAATTATTGCTAAAATGAGTTAACTGACTTTATGCTTATATATCGAACACCCATCCGTATTTCTTTATTGCTATGTCCTTGTGTACTGTGTTGGCAAATTGTGAGCTATGTCTTGATGGCAATTGTTGGCATGTAATGAAATTATGATTGTGGCACATGTGGACGTGTTGGGCGAATTATTTGGGTGTTGGCATGAGGTCTTTGCCGTGCTAATATTATTGTTGATATTGCACATATGGCACGATAAGGCGGGATATGTCGGATTTGTACATGTGGCGAGACAAGGTAGGATAAATTGTTAATATGCATGTGGCAAGACAAGGCGGGCATTTAATTTATTTTAGCACACGCGGTGAGATAAGGATGGTATTGTGATGTTGTTGTATGTGATGGTTTCGGGGGTTATTCTTGTTCAGCTTGTGTGATGTTTTGGATGTCATTTCTGATACTATTGTTGTGATTGGGCGAAAGTAACATGTGTCACACCTCCTTCTTCCTACACCCGAAAGGGTATAAGGGAGTTTTTTCAATTAAAGGACAATCGAAACGAGATTTATTATTAAAGGATTCAGAGTCGCCACTTGGGAGATTTATGGTGTCCCAAGTCACCGGCTTAAATCCCGAATCGAGGAAAGGGTTGACTCTGTATTACAGTCCGCGAACCAGAAATTCGGGTAAGGAATTCTGTTAACCCGAGAGAAGGTATTAGGCACTCCAGAGTTCCGTGGTTCTAGCATGGTCGCTTTGATCATACTTGGCTTATAAATTATTTAATTACTGGTTTTAGAACCTATGTGCGTTTACCTCTTTTAATCAAAAATTATCTTGAAACGGGTTACGCGTACATATACCCATTTATTTGGCGCGCCAAAATCGTTTCACGCGAACGTGTCCACAATTAATAACGCTTTATTATTATTAAGAAATTTTGGCCAAAGTTGCGCGAACGCATACTCTGGTTTTGTTTTTAAAATCGTAATTATGTTACGCGAACGTATACACAATCACAATGGTGTTTTAAACGGCCCTAAAGTCTTTTCTACGAATATTAATCATTTTTAATATCTAGGTTATGAAATTAATACGAGAGCCATAAACTATTTTTGCTACTTAAAATGGACCACCTCCACTAATAAAGGGTTTGGCTGTTCGATTAATGGGCATAAAAGCGAGGCCCGATTTACCAAATAACCCAGCTAAAAATAGGGCCAGCCATGGCCATTGACGTGAAGGCACCAATTTGCAGCAAACTAAACGCATGTCGCGCAGCCCACTCCCTTTCTTATTTTCAAATTACTTTCAAAGCTTTGGGCCTAAATTGAGCCCAATCCCAACGTAATGAAGGGCAACAGCGGGTACCAAATTATTGTGCCCAGGGATCGAATCCTTGAGGAGAACCAAATCCAAACCCCAGGGTCTTGATACAAAACTTCACAGGATCCATTCATATGGCAATCATCAACATAAGCAGGAATAGCTTAATCTAATAGAAACACAAGATGCATAAAAATTCAAAATCTCTCATATTCAAACCCTTAACTCTTGAGGGGGAACTTTCGAAGCCTGTTGGATAAACACAAACATCTAACCATTACTCAAATAGAATAGACTATAAAATTCAGATCTTATTCAAGGTCTCATTCCAAACCATAACTAATCACATCAAGCCAGAACACTTCTTTCATTTTAACCACTATCAAATAAGACCAAACCAACAGGAGAAACAAAATTCAATGGTTGCAGCTTTCAAACACATGCTCAATCCTAACCCTAGCAACTTTTGATTAACAAAACATTCAAGTAATCTGAACTTAAGGACATATTCATAGGTCTTAAATCTAACGGACACTTCTAACAACAACAGTGCCTAAGAATTAAATAGGTGAAAATCAGTAAATGCTACATGATAATCCCATTACAGCTTCAATGTAAAATTCATGACTCAAAGCACGACCTCGTTCTAAACATGCTGAGATAAAAATCGACAAGACAAACTAGGAGAAAAACTAAAAATGAGAACATCTGATAAAAGAGAACATAATCCTCATTTTTTCCTCAACAAGAAATACTTCATGAATCAATCCTTACATGCTTAAGGTCAGGGATATGTACCTGGAAGTAAAAAAGAAACAACAAACGAGGGTCAGCAGAGCAGCAGCAGAACTTGATACCAGCAACACAACCCAGATTCAACGATTGCAACACTGAAAACCAGCTTGAAAATCCAATGAAACAGTGGTCCTTAACATCTTGAAACAGAAAACTCCTCCCAAATTTAATATTACACTATATGAACTCTCAGAATAAACCAAAAATGTGTCCAGACTAGAAAACTTCAGAAATCGACTAAGAAAGGAAAAGAAGATTCAATGGAACAGTGAAAAAAACTCCCAGCCATTTCCTTTTTTCTGATTTTTTCTCACTTCAAGTCTCTTAGGTCTATTAGGTCTCTTAGGTCTCTTAGTTCTCTTAGGTCTACCTTGAGAGGCAAGATTGAGATGCCTTTATAGGCAAGCAGCAAGATTGAGATGCCTTTATAGGCAAGCAATAGGGCAACTATCAGATTTTGGGCAACTATCAGATTTTATTGTTTCAATTCTAGTCCCTTTCTAGTTCTTATTTTTGCTACGTGATCCCTTAAATTTTGGCTTGCTTGCCAAGCAAGGCCCTTTTCCAGCTTCCAAGAAGCTTCTTCAGGTGGTTACCAAAAGATTCCCTAGATGAACTACCTAAAATACCCTTCCAGGATCCTGTTTTTACCCTAAAACCACCCGGGTCAACTGGTCAAGCTAAATGGGTCACAGGCCCCAAATTGAATCCCTATTTGGGCCTGTTGCTATTTACAAATCAATTGAACTATTTAGGGGCCCCAGAATATAACTTGACCCCCATAATTTCCCACATAAAGAAACCCAAAATCATTTTTCAAAAGTGGCCAAAACAAGACCAAAATTCACTGAACTATACATCATTGTAATCTAATTAAATCAGAGCCCTAAGCAAATAACAATTATGCAGATAAACTACTAGAAACTGGTTTTAATTAGACTAACATTAACTAAACACACATAAAAATACAAGAAGTAGGGAAAGAAATGAAGAAAGGGAAATCAAGGAAATGAACTACCTAAAACATGGGAATTAAATCAAATGCAACTAATCATGCTTTCTTTTTCATCATGCAAACAAAAGTGATTCGAGGAAAAAAATAACAAAGGAAAGAAAAGATAAAGCAGAGAAGATTTGAAAACTGAAAAACAAATAATCCGGAATAGATGAGGTGAGGAGGTGACGACTGATAAAACAAAAGGAAAAAGAAAAATGAAAGAAGGCAAAGGAAGGTAAAATACCTAAGGAAATAGCCCGAACAAGCCTTGAATTCACAACTCGAACCTTCGATTCTTGGCCGAAATGGGCCTCAATCGTGTGTCTCAAACGAAAACACACAATTGAAGCCAATTTCGACCTCCAATCTCAAACACTCGACGATTTGGGATTTTTGGATTTTAGGGTTCGTCTTTCAAAACCAGATTCGAGAGGTCTCAGGGGTGTTCGAGGGAAACTGGTGTAGGATTTATCATGAGGGAGGCAAGGGGGATCTAGGGTGTTATTTTGGTGAGGTTTGAGGTCGGCGCCGCCACCGGAGAAAGTTAGGGAGGCGCTAGGGTTTTTAAAATTTGAAGAGATACAGGGGGAGTGGAAAGACATGGGTTGGGTCTTTGAAATGAGGGGGTTGAGGGGATTTCGTGGTGTTAATTTTGTGGGGATTGGCCACCGGCCACCGCCGTGGGGCGATTTCCGGCGGTGGCGGACGGCGGCGATGGGGGGGGGTCTCTGTCTCTGTTAAGGTGAGAGAGATGAGAGATGGGGTAGGGGGAGGGGCGTTTGGACACTTATATCTTAAGTGACCCCAGCTTCAGGGCCGTTGGATCAAAGATCCTCGACGGCTGGGATCGAATGGAGGGGGAAACGGGGTCGTTTGGAGTTAATGGAGACCGGGTAAGGGGATTGGGCCGGTTTGGGTGGCGGGTCAGGGCGTGGAATTGGGCTGGGATGGGTTTGTTTTGACCGGGTGCAAGGATTTGGGCCTGTGCAATTTAACAAAGCAGCCCAGCCTGCTTTTTCCTCTTTTATTTTCATTTATTCCAAAAATTCTTTTTCTTCTTTTTTTCAAAATGAAATAAAAGTCTAAATTAATTCCCAGAACCTAATTAACCTAAAAAAACACTAATTAAACCTAAATGATAATTATCACAATTAATTAAAAATAAATTAAAAGAAAAACTACTCAAAATCAAGGTTAAAACTAAAAAAAAGTAAAATAAACTATTTTTTGTGATTTTCCTTTTTTAATTGCTGGTTAATTCCTAAAATGCACAGTTAAATCCTAAATGCACATGCTACACATTTTTTGTATTTTTCATTAATTAACATGCACAGACAAATGCAAAAACTCGACAGATAATGCCACAAAGATTCACAAAATTGCAAATAATGAAAAAATTATTTTGTTTTGAATTTATGGGAGTAATTAATATAGGGAAAAAATCACGTGCTCACAGCTCCCCCTCTTTGCTCGGAAACACGAAGAGTTTTCGTGCAAAGATAAAGTGAGCGTATACGCGTTTTTGCCCGTTTGAATACTCCGTGAGAAGCATTTTTTGAAAGATTTGACCGCACCCTGCTTCTGAGGTTGCCTACATATCCTTGGCTAAAAAGGAATCAGGTCAGTGTAGTTCAGGAATGTTTGGTAGCTAGGGACTACCATGAAGCTGTGATTTTACTGTTTCTGCTGCTGCCGCTACTTCTTACTGAATCCTTTATTACACCATGACAAAATAAAAAGAGGCTATACTAAACTATGATCTATGAATTACAAAACCTATCTATATCTTCAAGCTTGATCCTGCAGCTCTTGTTGCCATGCTGACTTGTATTCTCCCGGTGAAATTCCTTTGTGGTCGACTTGAATTATAATCTGAGATGTTTTCCCTCTCTCCAGGAGGACGCCTGATTGCTGGACTTGAACTACATTCTGAGACGCTTTCCTTTTCTCCAGGTGGACGCCTGATTGCTGGACTTGAACTGTATTTTGAGATGCTTTTCCTTTTCTCCAGGTGGACGCCTGATTGCTGAACTTGAACTGTATTTTGAGATGCTTTCCCTTTCTCCAGGTGGACGCCTGACTGCTGAACTTGAACTGTATTCCCGTGCTCTTCGGGTGGGCTCCTGACTGCTGAACTTGAATTGTATTCCCATGCTCTCCAGGTGGGCTCCTGACTGCTGAACTTGAATTGTATTCCCGTGCTCTCCAGGTGGGCGCCTGACTGCTAAACTTGAAATGTATTCCCTGTTCTCCAGGTGGGCTCCTGACTACTGACTTGAATTGTATTCCCGTTCTCTCTAGGTGGGCGCCTGATTGCTAAACTTGAAATGTATTCCCGTGCTCTCCAGGTGGGCGCCTGACTGCTGACTTGAATTGTATTCCCGTGCTCTCCAGGTGGGCGCCTGATTGCTAAACTTGAAATGTATTNAGAAAAGATAAAGCAGAGAAGATTTGAAAACTGAAAAACAAATAATCCGGAACAGATGAGGTGAGGAGGTGACGACTGATAAAACAAAAGGAAAAAGAAAAATGAAAGAAGGCAAACGAAGGTAAAATACCTAAGGAAACAGTCCGAACAAGCCTTGAATTCACAACTCGAACCTTCTATTCTTGGCCGAAATGGGCCTCAATCGTGTGTTCTCAAACGAAAACACACAACTGAAGCCAATTTCAACCTCCAATTTCAAACACTCGACGATTTGGGATTTTTGGATTTTAGGGTTCGTCTTTCAAAACCAGATTCGAGAGGTCTCAGGGGTGTTCGAGGGAAACTGGTGTAGGATTTATCATGAGGGAGGCAAGGGGGCTCTAGGGTGTTATTTTGGTGAGGTTTGAGGTCGGCGCCGCCACCGGAGAAAGTTAGGGCGGTGCTAGGGTTTCTAAAATTTTAAGAGATACAGGGGGAGTTGAAAGACATGGGTTGGGTCTTTGAAATGAGGGGGTTGAGGGGATTTCGTGGTGTTAATTTGGTGGGGATTGGCCACCGACCACTGCCGTGGGGCGATTTCCGGCGGTGGCGGACGACAGCGATAGGGGAGGAGGGGGGGGTCTCTATTAAGGTGAGAGAGATGAGAGATGGGGGTAGGGGGGCGTTTGGACACTTATATCTTAAGTGACCCCAGCTTCAGGGCCGTTGGATCAAAGATCCTCGACGGCTGGGATCGAATGGAGGGGAAACGGGGTCGTTTGGAGTTAATGGAGACCGGGTAAGGGGATTGGGCCGATTTGGGTGGCGGGTCAGGGCGTGGAATTGGGCTGGGATGGGTTTGTTTTGACCGGGTGCAAGGATTTGGGCCTGTGCAATTTAACAAAGTAGCCTAGCCTGCTTTTTCCTCTTTTATTTTCATTTCTTCAAAAAATTCTTTTTCTTCTTTTTTCCAAAATGAAATAAAAGTCTAAATTAATTTCCAGAACCTAATTAACCTAAAAAAATACTAATTAAACCTACATGATAATTATCACAATTAGTTAAAAGAAAAACTACTCAAAATCAAGGTTAAAACTAAAAAAAATGTAAAATAAACTATTTTTTGTGATTTTCCTTTTTTAATTGCTGGTTAATTCCTAAAATGCACAGTTAAATCCTAAATGCACATGCAACACATTTTTTGTATTTTTTATTAATTAACATGCACAGACAAATGCAAACACTCGACAGAAAATGCCACAAAGATTCACAAAATTGCAAATAATGAAAAAATTATTTTGTTTTGAATTTATGGGAGTAATTCATATAGGGCAAAAATCACGTGCTCACAATATGTTAATCCTATACTCGTTTTCATTGAAACTTTGTGTTGTGTTTTCATAAATTGTGAAATTTCATTTGTCATGCGATTTTATATGCCTTCTCTTTTATTTGATGATTTGTTGATATTGTTTTCCACTCCATATTATTTCTCCAGTAATTGATTTATCGAACAAGTTATTTAACTAATGAGTATCATATGACTTGAACCTCATCACTACTTCACGGGGTAGTCTTTACTTACTGGGTACTGATTGTGATGTACTCATACTACGCTTATGCACATGTTTTTGTGCAGATCCTCTGGTAGGTCCTAGTAGAGTTTCGGACTGAGCTTGGAGTTCACACAGAGACTCGGGGTGAGCTGCACTTCATGAATTTATTTTGTAGTTCTCGAGTCCCCGTTCTAGTCTTATTCCTGTCTATTTGTATTTCAGACAATTGGTTATATATTTAGACACATTCTCTGATCGTAGTAGCTCATGTACTTGTACCACCTAGTCTTGGGATTGTGCGATGTTGGCCGTGTTTAGGCCGTATTATGATTTTATCAAATTTTTTTACTGTTTTGGATTATTACTGTCTCTATTTATGCTATTTTAATATTAATTAAGAAAATTGAACTTTTTTGTGGAATTTGAGTTAGCTTGCTTGGCAAATTCGTTTAGGCGCTATCACGATCTTAAGGTGGTTTCGGATTGTGACACACTTACCAAGTTTCCTACTTTTCAGAAATAATTTATCCTTCCTGTTAGGGAAAAAAGAAAACGATCAAGGGAAGAAAGAATGAACCTAGTACTTATGAATAGTAGATCTTGAGCAACAAGAATTTAAGTTCTCCTAAATAATTATGTTAGGTCAAAACAAGAGTTAAGATAACAGAAATGCATATTTTCTTTCGGCAGTTAATGAAAGAAAAACGTACTTACAAGGAACAAGGCCACTAGAAGTTAAAAAAGTTTAGCTATGGGGAAAATAGGCATGGTCAGGTAATAAAACTAAGTTGCATGAGTATTTGTTTAAAACTCGCTTTTACCCCTATTATCATACCAATTATAAGTGCATGAAATGTGTCTCTTGTATAATAGTGGAACTTAATTATATTTAGTTAATATATATTGTTTGTTCAAATTATTACTTAATCATGATAAATTTGTGAGTTTAAATATATACTCCGTTAGTATAATTAAAACTATGAGAGAGAACATTTATTTTAAAGAAATTATATCATTATAAGTCTACAAATTAAAAGGACATCAGTACCAGCTGTACATGGGAGAAAGTTGAATTTTTATAATCAGTACTTATTAGTTTTTGCAGTCTTTCCCCCGATAAAGCAAAAGATGAATTCGTATTCGGCTATCCTTTATTCAAGTTCGTACTCTTCTCGTAAAAGAAAGTTGGATTTTCATATATAATTCAGCTTTAGCATTTTTCTCAGTAAAGCAAAAGATGAAATTCACATTTGGCATTCCCTTCAAGTAACCATCTCTCACTTTCGCTTCCTTTTTTGTCACTGCATGCAGTGAAATATATAGTGAGTTGGTTTGCTGAGGGCTGAGGTGAGATTGCAGTCTTTGCATATGTTATATTACTTCCTCTTTCCACTCATTGTTATTATTCTTTTTAAAGTTTGAAGTTACAGCATCTAGCATTTTATATTATAACATAGAAGTTCTTACAGTTCAATCCAAGTTTGATGGCATAAGTCGAATTGAAACCTTATTAAGTGCGACAAGCAATCAATGCACATCCTTATCATAGATTCAAAAATCTTTAGGTAATCAAGATTTAATAAAACAATCAGATTACTAAAAATATGGATAGCAAAAACATATATATTCTCTACTTTAACACTGTAAAGAAATTTCCAAGGGACCACCACCATGTATAACTAATAATTTCTTATCCAATTTTGAACCTCCTGTTGACAGATTCCTCCCTCGCTTACAAGCAAGGTACTTGATTCATTAATTTTTCATCACTATTTATAGCTTGCATGTCTTAGTGACGATTATCAGCAAATTAAACTCACTACTATTTTCTTTCTAATTGTTGCAACTAAAAAATGGCTAGTAGTCATTCTTTAGCAGCTAGGCCTCAGCCAGTAAGTAGGCGTGAACGTCCAGTTTTCTCAATGTCTGATGATCATGCAATGTCCAAGAAAATCCTGAATACTCATTCTCCCAATGGTCGTGAAGTCGATGTGGACATCATCCTTCAAGTCATTGAGGGGATTTTTCAACATATCCATGGCGCTTTACAGGTATTATTTCCATTAGGAAAAATGTTTACACGACCAATGCACATTAATATATATATATAACCACAAGGTTTAATTACCTACATTTTTTATTCTTATTATAGATAGCAACACTCACTTTTGCTGTTATTGTTATATATACTATCAGGATAGTACTGATCGTGAAAGCATGGAAACCTCAAAACTAGAAGAGAACGCCTCATTTGCCTTTGACGGCTTCCATCTTGAAGGATTGGCTTATATCATGCACAAAGTCTCCTGCCAGGTTATACTCTCCTCTTTCGTAGTAGTCTGTAGTCCTCCCAAAAAAAAAGTGCAATTTTACTGTTAAATACGCTGAGAATGTATCGACTTATTGCCATACTAGTGTAGTTAGTCGTCATTTATACTAGATTACCCACTTGTATTTACCTTGTAAGTGACATGGGTGTGTAAACATTTTTTTATATTGTCACTGCATATAACTTAAACTCATTAGTATATTTATTTTTATTTTTAATTTTTGGCTTTAACATTATTTTCAGTTGACATGCAAGTTCTCAGGAGGAGGGGATGCCCATGCAACAACAATGGAAATCTTAGGGATGCTCTCTAGTTATCAATGGGATACAAAACTAGTCTTAACCTTGGCATCATTTTCCATAATCTATGGAGAATTCTGGTTGGTAACTCAGAAATTTGCTACTCACCCTTTGGCGAAAATGGTGGCTCTGTTGAAACAGCTACCTGATATAATTGAACATGCTGCTGCTCTCAAATCGCGATTCGATGCCATCAACAACCTCCTCAAAGCTATTTTGGACATAACCAAATGCATCATTGAAATCAAGAGGCTTCCATCTCAGTACATCTCTGAAGATCAACCACCTATGTCTGTTGCTATTGCCTACTTCCCTACTGCAGTCTATTGGACCATAAAAAGCATTGTTGCTTGTGCTTCCCAGGTCACTAGCCTTCTTGGCATGAGTTATGAGTAAGCCTACTATGCGTTTAATTAACCGATTTACGTTAATCGTGTAAATAATTTTTCAATACACTGTAATTTAATCTGTTGTAGCAGGTCGCCTGCCTTATCTTCCAGGTTTTTATAAGGAATAGTTACCTATTATTGTATAACAACTCTTTTAGACTGTTAGTATTTAGAAATTAAGCTTGTAATTAACTACAAGTTCTTCTTTCTTTTTATTTATAAATTTGGGCCAAATTGGAGAAACACTGAATTTTATTCATGTAAAATTGCAGGTTCATATCAGCTACTACAACAGACACATGGGAAATGTCAAGCTCCACGCACAAGCTGAACAACATTAGTGATCACCTTAGAGCTGAATTGGAGCGTTGCTATGAACATATTCGTGAGTATTTAAGAAATCATGAAATTGCATAGACAGTAAATAATAAACACACAAGATCAGAAGGTAGAAAAATGAATGAATTAATGTGATTAGAATAAATATCAAAGCTTCACTTCTTTAAGGGCAGAGAGTTGATGATTAGTCGATATAGCATTTAAGAAATCATGGCTAGTAGGAATTTTCTAAAGGGCTTCTGTCAAATGCAGAGGAGAAGAAACATACCGAGTATTATCAAATGCTTGTACACTCATTCGAGACAACCCAATTCGACAACATGAAGATAAACAAGGCACTTATCTACATCAAAGATGATTTACTGCCACTTGAAGTTGGAACTACGCACACGAGGGTATGTTCAGTATTCGATCTCCTTATCGTTTTCTCTAAGAAATAGGAGTACACATATAGATGTTTCTTGATTATAAAGACTTGTCACAGGCCAATATTGACGTGCTGAGAAGAAAGACTGTTTTGCTGCTAATATCTGATGTTGATATTACCCCAGAAGAGGTATTAATACTTGCCACTGTCTACAATGAATCAAGGGGAAGGTCAGAACTTCAATACGAAATAGTGTGGCTTCCAATTTCGGATAGATCAAGGGAATGGAACGAAGGGTACGAACACAAATTTAAAGAATTACAAGCACTTATGCCTTGGTACACATTGCACCATCCTTCTTTGTTAGAGCCAGCAGTGATCAAGTTTGTCAAAGAAAGGTGGCATTTCTCTAAGAAGATGATGCTTGTAGCCTTAGATCCACAACAAGGTAAAGTGGTTTGTCAAAATGCAATCCACATGGCTTGGATTTGGGGAAATTTGGCCTATCCATTCACTATGGCCAAACAAGAGGAACTCTGGAGCATTGAGTCCTGGAGACTTGAGCTAGTAGTTGATGGCATTGATCAAAGTATAATTGAATGGGTAAATTTTTCATTCTACTTGATCCTTTGTTTTTAATTCTACTTAGTCTCACATATAATTTGGTAATCAGATGACGGCAGGGAAGTATATCTGTCTATATGGAGGAGAAGACGTCGAATGGATAGAAAAATTTACGACTTCTGCTAAAGGAGTGGCACATAGAGCTGGCATTGATCTGCATATGATCTATGTTGGAAAGAGCAGCAACAAGGACCGAGTTCGAAGGATCAATAGCATTATAAGAAAAGAAAATCTAAGTTATTGCTTGGATGATGTGATGTCAGTTTGGTACTTTTGGAAAAGACTAGAGAGTATGTTCTATTCGAAAATGCAGTTAGGAAAAACAATCAAAGATGACAAGATTATGCAAGAAGTGTTAACAATGTTGAGTTTTGATGGGAGTGATCAAGGATGGGCACTCATTAGCAGAGGATCATTTGAAATGGCCAGAGCTAAAAGTGTAGTAATAACTAAGACTTTGGATGATTTTCATGTTTGGGAAGAAGATGCAAGAGAAAAAGGATTTGTGTTAGCTCTCATTGATTACTGTCTTCATCTGCACACACCACAGCACTGCAATCGCCTAATTCTTCCGGGACTTGATGTGGACATTCCAGAAATGATAACGTGTGCTGAATGTGGGAGACCAATGGATAAGTTCTTCATGTATCGTTGCTGCACCGATTGAGGGAACTATCTATAGTTGCTACATATGCATTTTGCTTGACTACTTTCTGCTCCCAAGTTCAGGATTTTCACATAAATAAATGGTGCTTCTTATACCACCATTTTCTTTATTGTCTTATTTCATTGAATTATTGTATGTACTCTCTGGAATTATAATGCTCACTTTTCTGGGAGCTCTAGATTGCAATTGAGTGTGTCATAGAAATGATAAGGCTGGTCTTCTTAGTTTATATTACCTTCTGTCCCAAATATTAGTATTTTTGACAAACTGAATTTACTTCAAAATACTTATGCTCTAATTAGTAAATTCTACCAGCTTATGCCATATAATCTTCCAACAGACACACACATGTCCAGATTTTGACAATAAGATTTAAGTTCCAACTTTACATAGTTTAGATAACTTAACAAACCAACGCGCCCCACACGCATGAAATAGGCGACAAATATTTTGGATACATAACGGAGAGTACAACCCACGCTCCTCCTCATGGAGCTGCCGGACAACAACAATCCGGCGCGTACTAAGCATCAAAAGGACCCCCTAAGCACAGCAAGAATCAGACACAAGGTGGAATTTCAGGCAGAGGCGGATTTTTATAACATGGGTGCACCACTAAAGAAAGGAGAAAAAAAAAGTATTAAGTGAGATTTGATCCCTGCTCCTCTAGGTAAATAACTCAACATTCAACCAAATACACCATTTAGTCTCTTCGGAGCATGGGTGCCGGCAGATAATATTTGACCAATTCTAAAAAATATGTACATAAAATACCTAGTTTGGCGGAGAGACCACGGGTTCACGTGCCCCATATATCCGCCCCTGATTCCAGGAAAAATCTCTTATGCTAACACGATTCAGAACTCTCCTGCGACCAACTCGTCAAGACCAAGAATTTGTGGTGGCTAGAAGGCCAACAAAGATAAACTTCACTGGAGTTAATGGGAAAATCTATGCTGGCCCAAGGAGGAAGGGGGATAGGAGTTTGAAGACTTGAAAAGATATCAGTGATTCCTTTGCATATAATAGGTGGTGGAGATTCAGGGCACAAAAATCTCTATGGGCTATATTTCTTAAAGCAAAGTATTATTGCAGAGTCCATCCTGTGGCCAAGGCTAATAATGAGAAGCAGTCTCATACATGGAGAAAGATTCTACAAATCATAGAAACATCAGAAAAGAATATTATATGGAGAATAAAAGGTGGAGAGAGTAACTTTTGGTGGGTCAATTGGACTGGTAAAGGTGCATTAGCTAAATTATGCCCTAATCAGTTTTGATCAACCAAACTTACAGTAAGACATTTTATACATATCAGGCAAAACTAGCATAGGTTTTACCAACACAGTTGATGCAACACATTAAGAAGGTAAAGATAAAAAATCAAACAAAACATGATTATGCTATGTGGGATCCTGGCACTAATGGTAACTTTACTACCAAATCTGCCTGGTAGACTGTCACACAACAGAGGCAGAATGATCGCCTAAAATGTAAGGTATTGCATAACAAACTTTCCTTTAAAATTTCTTTTCTATCCTAGAGGTTAGTTCATACGAAACTGCCTTTTAATGATGTTAGGAGACTTGGTAATAATATGGTTTCTAGATATGTTTGTTGCAACAATCATAAAGTAGAGACTTTGAGTCATGTATTTGTAGAGAGTGAAACTGCTAAAAACTATGGTACTCTTTCGGTGCACCACTCGAAATAGTAGGTGGTCGGACTGTTAGGGATGTTTTAGAAGCATGGTGGATAACTAAACCAAAAAATTGGGTTCGTAAGATGGTTCTGCACATTACCCATATTGTGAATTTTGGAAGATATGAAAACATAGATGTTCTAGTAAATATGGAGACCAAAGAAAATGTGATACATGCTAATGCAGCATCATATATTGTGGAACATCAGTAAGATACCAGGATTACGCTTCCCATCTTGTGTTCTAGGAAACAGTTGGAATGAGCTCTATGAAAACGTTGAAAAGTTGAAGTCAACCCCCAAATGAACAATGATCATGGCAATGGTGGAAACATGATAATGGCTTACTCAATCCCAGTTAAATGCAACAGCAATAACCAGACAGAAGCTTATGCAGCCAAGTTTCGGTTGGAATGGTGTATGCAATATGGATAATGATTATTGGGATTGCATTCTTGAACTGGATTCACTACTCATTGCTAATATGTTAGTGGACGGGAAAACCAACAATCTTAAGTTGAAAGAAGCAATTAAAGATACTTCCCCGATCTTACACCAAGTGAATTTCACAATGACACATTGAGAAGCCAATCAGGTGGTTGATCGCTTGGCAAAATATGCAGCAGATAGCACAAAACCTCACTTTATCTTGAACTGGCAGCAGCTTCCAAGGATGGCGAAAGGATCTTTCCAGCTAGACAAGTGGCAGCTTCCTAGTATTAGAATTAGATATGATAAGGTTAACTTTTTTGTGAGTTAATATAGTCTGACTGGAAGGTAATAGATACTCCGATCCGTCTTTTGAAGGCAAATGGCCTATGTTGTAAACTCTATTTGCCTAGATAATGATATCAGCTCCCATCGTGGGGTGTTTAACCCCCCAAAAAGAAAACTTTACATGATTCCATTTCACTAATATTTTCTGCTGCCAGTTTTAAATTTGCGAGCAGCACGTAGCTTTACCTTGAAAAGGCTTATAATGGTATTTCACACAGGAAACTTTCAGTCCCATTTGGTCCGTTAATGTGACTCATCATGCAAACATAAATAGGTTAAAATGTTGAATTCCTATAACTTTTGTCAGTGAATTTAGAATGAATTGCCTTCGTTCAACCCCAACCAGAACCAGAGAGATTACTTTGATGGATGGTGGAGAGAACAATAGCATGAATAAGGTACTTTATACTCTTAGCAACACAATTGTCACAACTCACAAATACCACAGCGCCATTGTTTGTGTATACGGGTAAAACCAAGCTCACACCCCGGCCTCCGACAAGATAAGCCAAGCTTGAGACATGGTGGCGAGGGACCGAAATCGAGCTAAAAGTCCCATCGAGCCAGAATCCAGGGGGATGACGCCTGCCCTCAGGAATATCAAGGTCATGATTCCGGAATCGGTCCTAGCCTCGAACGACTTCGAAGAATATTGTCGGACAATCAAGCATAGCCAACAGAAGGCCGAAATATCCGTGACCGGCCGGATATCACGGCGGGGATCTCGGCACGTATCGATGAGGAACCGACAATCAATTAATCAGAAATTTTAATCTTTTATAAAGTTCTACCTAAAGTAGGACTCTCCTACTATATAAAGGGGTCTGATAATTCAAGAAGGACATTGTAACATGCATTCCAAAGCAATATATTATTATTTTCTCTGTTATTAACTCTTTCTCTTGTTCATTAGTGCTGGCCGTGGTGAGCCCGGTTTGAGGGTGACTATTTCACTAAGGCTGGAACTATCCCACTTGTGTGGTTTGAATTTATTCTATCTTTTTGTGCAATATTGACTTAATTTATAGCTTTGTATCGAATTAATCCGTGTATCCTTAAAACCACTTATAAATTTAATTGTTATCCGTTTTTGAGGGTAAACAGTTTGTTCTTCTTTTTGCTTATGTTTTGATGTTTCTTTGGTAGCCCCTCTCATAGGAGAATCCATAGTTAGAAACTCTATTGTTCAAATTTAAAATTCTTAGCACGGAAGCTATTATACTTTTAAAATTATGAGTTTAGATTTACTATTTGTTGTAATCTTAGTAAATTCTTAGCATAATCGAAAGTACTGGTTCAATGACATAAGGCTGCATCCGGCACTGGCCTCTCTGTCCAACTGCACCATCAGGTTTCAATGTGCATTGCTAATTAATATCCATAAAGTGTAAGCATGTCTGGCTTTCAAATTTCAAAACCTATAGAGCAAGCTAGTGTAGTATCTAACTGAACTACATCAATCAGGATAAAAATTTGAAATAATTAATTAATATTCCAGAAAGACATTCAAATTTGTCCGCTCAAGTAAACGATATATCCACGAGGATGCTAATCCTACGAATCTGCTACATATTTGGCCTTTCTAAGCAGGCGGACTTTCCTTAATGATCAAGCGCCCATATAGTTTGGTTAGCCGTAAAATAAATATAATGAGATTTTGTCCTCGTACATAAGCCCCTATAGCTCAGTGGTAGAGCGTCAGTCTTGTAAACTGAAGGTCCGTAGTTCGATCCTGCGTGGGGGCATCACTATCTATATATTTTGTTCTTTTTATTATCCATAGACAGCCATTTTCTTGATTAATCCCCCTATTAAAATTTGTTACTCCACTATTGCCTACTTAATAATATTTAAGCATTTTTATTATAGAGCGGAAATAAACCAGGAAAGGATATCACTATTTTAAATTCCAACCCAGTGATAAAAGAGAATTCAAAGCATTGGGTGGGGGGGGGGGGGGTAGGGGGGAGGGGGGGTTGGCTTCTTTATGGTTAAAGCTCGTACAAGTTCTCTCAAATAATTAATTAGGAGAAAACAGATAGATGAGTCCTAATTCTCTGGAACTACTCATATGGTTGTAGACAATAAATTTGCGTCGAGAAAATAAAATCAAGACCGAAAATATCGCAACAATCGTAGTATTTGATTTCGAATATTTGAGTGTACAATCTCTATGATTCCTCTGATTCTACTTTTCTAGTATAAATTCAAGGGCCTTTGAGCTTGATCTTGAATTTAAATTTGATTTATCCGTCGCGAACACTTTGATTGTTGCCACGAATTTTATCACGAACAAGTAGTCTTGATCTTGAACGCCTTGTATTTGATTTGACTTCGTTCTTGATCTTGAATACTTGAATTGTTCTTCGTTCTTGAGCTTGAATACTTGATCTGTTCTTCGTTCTTGAACTTGATTTCTTGAACTTGAACTTGATTGCTTGAACTTGAACTTGAACTTGATTGCTTGAAGCTTGAAACTTGTGGAGAAATTTGCGATGTTTGATCCACGAGCTCTCTCTTGCTTCTTGTTATAACTTCTGGTGTCTTTTCTGAGTTATGAAGACCCCTATTTATAGTTGTGGAAGGGAAGAGTTGTGATAAGAACAAACTCTTTCCGACCAATCAAATTGAAGTGTGACATGTCCGCATTTGATTGGCCAGAACACGTCACTTGCACACGTGGCGCGATTTCATTGGCCTTTCAGTGTGACTGGGCATGCCTTGTCATTTTGACACGTGGCGTAATCCTATTGGCTCTTCCGCTTGACTTGGCTCGTCACGTCATTTGACACGTGGCACCAAACTGGGCCTCTATGAAGATGACATCTTGGGCTTAATGAAGTGGACTCTTCACTTTAGCCCAATTAAATGGGCTAGCCCAATGGATTAAGACTTATTTATTTAATCCATATATATTGGACTTATATAATTAATTCAATCATATTAGCCCATAATATTTATTTGGACTAATATATCTCGAATTTAAAATATAGTCCAAATTATTTTATGAATTTAATTTATATAAAATTTATATGCCTACAAATACCTCCTACTTCAAGACTTGTTGATGTGTAGACTTCGAATCTTGAAGACGAGGCTTGAAGTACTTGCCCGAGCTTATTGCATTCCAAGAAGATTTTTTTTTTTTATTCATTCCACCTTAACAATGACCTTAACTAGATTGTTTCAACTTTCAAGTAGGGACTACTACTTCATATTCCAAGTCAAGAAAGGAACAATTTTTTAATTCCAAACTTGATTTTAGCTTACTCAAGTGGAAATTCACGTGGTGCTTTTCTCTTTTTAATGCCAAAGCAGCATTATTTTGTTTGGTTGGTTGGTTTTTTTTTTCTTTTTTATCTTCCATTCACATTGCAGTAAGACAATTCTTCAATTTGATCTCCTAGTAAAGTAACATTCCTTTTTTTTTTTCCACGTAATGCCAAAGTTACGATCAAAGGAGTTAACTTTTTGCATGACTCTTGCTAGGATATTTTCCTTATTTCACTAGAATTATAGCACTGCGAAAGTCCCTTCCCAACATGCGTGCAACTAGGAGATGTCTGCCGCCTGG
The DNA here is from genome assembly GCF_001879085.1 of Nicotiana attenuata. Classification (NCBI taxonomy): domain Eukaryota; kingdom Viridiplantae; phylum Streptophyta; class Magnoliopsida; order Solanales; family Solanaceae; genus Nicotiana; species Nicotiana attenuata. The sequence continues at coordinate 55,018,032 of NC_031990.1, read as the reverse complement.
AGAACAAAGTCCTTTTAGAAGACAGATTGTATCAGCTATCCCACATCGAAATATGTTCTACACAGGCGCCTTCTTGGAATCTATATATACTACATGCTCTTCAATTGTGAATATCAATTCGCAGTTTGTGCAAGCTATTTGAGTCTAGTTTTATGGATTCGAAAGCGTTAACGCAAAGGTAATTTCTTCTTCTTTTCTTGTGCTTTCTTCTTTTATTGGTTTCTCTTTTTTTTTTGTAGGTCAAACAAGAAGGATTTGTTCTTGTTTAACAAGATGAACCATGCAAGAAGAAGACAACCACGGGGTGTGAGGGAATGAGTACTCATCCTTGTCCGACTATCGGAGAGATTACTCTCAATGTGGCTCGACTATCGGAGAGGCCAACTTAAGGTGCAAAGGGACTCATATGTCCACCTTAAGATTGGAAGATTTATATGTCCACAGAATGTGACTTGACTATCGGAGAGATTACTCTCAAAACGGCCCGACTATCGGAGAGATTACTCTCAATGTGGCCTGACTATCGGAGAGATACTCTCAATGTGGCTCGACTATCGGCGAGGCCAACTTAAGGTGCAAAGGACTTATATGTCCACCTTAAGATTGGAAGACTTATATGTCCACAGAATGTGGGCTGACTATCGGAGAGACTACTCTCAAAACGGCCCGACTATCGGAGAGATTACTCTCAATATGGCCTGACTATCGGAGAGATTACTCTCAAAACGGCCCGACTATCGGAGAGATTACTCTCAGTGTAGCCTGACTATCGGAGAGATTACTCTCAAAACGGTCCGACTATCGGAGAGATTACTCTCAATGTGGGCTGACTATCGGAGAGATTACTCTCAATTTGGCTCGACTATCGGTGAGGCCAACTTAAGGTGCAAAGGGACTCATATGTCCACCTTAAGATTGGAAAGTTATAGATCCTTTTAAGGACAAACCCGCGAAGAGGCCAACTTAAGGTGCAAAGGGACTTATATGTCCACCTTAAGATTGGAAAGTTATATAGCTTCAACTCGAAGACGACATCGACTCGAACACTTGGAAAACTTTGAAGATTTGGCGGACTTTGCAGACTTCAACTCGAAGATTTGGAGGGCTTAGACAATTTACCTTTAAGATCGGCGAATTTGAAGACTGAAACTTGAAGACCGACGAACTTGAAGACTTCAACTTTGAGACTTGGAGAGCCTAAATATTCAACTTGAAGATCAGCGAATTTGAAGACTTCAACTTGAAGACCGACGGACTTGAAGACTTCAACTTTGAGACTTGGAAGGCCTAAATATTTCAACTTGAAGATCAGCGAATTTGAAGACTTCAACTTGAAGACCGACGGACTTGAAGACTTCAACTTTGAGACTTGGAGGGCCTAAATATTTCAACTTCTCTTTTGCTTTACATTGTTCGACTTTTATCTTAGTCGCATAATTTTCAGCTTTACGTGCTTGTAACAAATGATTCATATCTTGTCGTGGGAGAGTCCAAATAATAAACCGTTTGATGACTTCAATATCTAAATTATATCCAATACTTAGAATTAAAAACCTTCAGAATCGCGCCGGATAATATTTTGAAACCAACTTTAGATTTCACCATGTTGAAAATTTCAGATTTGCGCAGTCTCACCAAAAAATTCATATCTCGGTGTAGAAATATCGAAATTGCAAACCGTTTGATTTCAAGAAAATTAGACTTCAAGATCTAGAACATATCCAAAATTCTCAATCAAACAACTTCAGAATCGTCCCGGATAATATTTTGAAATCAACTTTATATTGCACCATGCTATCAATTCCAGATTTGCGCAGTCTCACCAAAAAATTCATATCTCGGTGTAGAATATCGAAATTGCAAACCGTTTGATTTCAAGAAAACTAGACTTCAAGACCTAGAACATATCCAGAATTCTCAATCAAACAACTTCAGAATCGTCCCAGATAATATTTCTAAATCAACTTTATATTGCACCACGCTATCAATTCCAGATTTGCGCAGTCTCGCCAAAAAAATCATATCTCAGTATGGAAGCCTCGAGATCGGAAGATGTCTTACTTGCCATCAATCGAAATTTAAGAGCCATATTCTCACAAATATCTTGAGTTCAAGTCTCACTGAATTTGAAACGTTGTGCCAAGCAATCTTTTCCTTATACTTGTGTTTCCTTTTGATGTCTCTCTTCTCTTCCCCCTTTTTTTTAAGGCAGAGGGCGGACTTGGAGACCAACAAACTTGAAGGTTTGGCGAACCTGAAGACATAGAGAATCCCTGGACTTCAATGCAAATACTTGACATCCTCCTAAAATTGGCGCATTGAAGATATCAATTTACCATGGAGGGTTGCCCTTTTAAATCAAATGAGGTCAAAGTTCAGTAGGAGGATGTCATTTCAGCTTGATCTTACATTCCTTCATACTTCATTCGAACAACAATTGGGGCAATATGTATCTTTTAAACTTATGCGACTGAACTTAGAATGAAACTCTAAGCTGCCTACGTACCTCGGTGAATAGGATCAAGTCATACCGTAGTTCAGACTAGGTATATGATGTGCCGGAGAATTTCGGCACATTTCAATACTAATTGCTTAGATTTTAGCTTGTTTTAATGCAATTATCTCCTTTACTTATGTAATTTTGGTGTTTTTACAATACATAAGGACTAAGGACCCAGGAGCATGGAAATGAAAGCAAAAATGACAAGAAAAGAGCAAAATGTAGCAACAAGATGGTTCTGCGACGCATTATGCTATTGCAGATCACATATGCGAGCCGCAGAATGAACACTCAGATCGCAGACAAAAACAGACTCCTGGGAAAATTTCATGTCAAGAATGCGGTCCACTATGCGACCGCAAAACCTGTCTGCGAGCCGCAAAGTAAACCGCAAACCAACCATGAAGGTTGCTGAAGGACGAATGTGCGATGCAAAATGCGATCGCGTTTTAGCAATGCGAACCGCAGAGCTGGAATGCGAAGAAGATGTGAAAACTAGGGTTTCAGTCTGCGATGGGGACGTCCAAAATGCGGACCGCATGTCGCTTATGCGACAAGAATGCGACCGCATTTCTGACCTGAAAGGGTATTTTTGTCCGTTTTCTCTCACGATTTTCAGTCCACTATAAATAACTTTATGATGTTTTTGTGGGCTCATCTTGTCTAGTTTTTGAGCTACATTCCAAGACTAAAATATTCTTCACTTTTGGCATTTTGTGGGTCAAGAATCTTCACTTTGTAAGCTTTATGGCAATTAATATTCTCTTGTTTTTGTATTCTAGCATGAGTAGCTAACTTTAAATACTAAGGTTGTGCACCCTAAATGGGTGTTATTTTAATGGGTGTTTAACATTGAATATATATATGTAATGGTTGGTTGATATCTATTTACTTCTCATTCTTCATTTATTGTTGGTGGTTGCAAACATTAACAAGTGCCATTAAATTCTTTCTTTGCTTGGGAAAGTGGGTTAGAATTTTGGAAGAAGTAAATATCAAAGACTCAAGGCTTTACACCTTGTTTAATAAAATCGCTTAGGAATAAGTGGGTTTTATTTGGCATAAATTGGTTGATCTTAATTGCAACTCTTTCACATTTGGAAAAATTAGAAAGAGGAAATATTACCCAACTATTGGGAAATATTGGGTAGTCATTTAGACATCATTTGCATATCAAAAGGACCTTCCATTAGAAATATATCATATTGACACCGATAGTATTACACTACATTTAAGGGGACACAACCTTGGTTGCTTTAATCCAATTAATTACACTCTCAACATTCCAACTAGTTGTTATGTTAAAACAAACTCAATCCATACTCTTGCTACTTTTAATTCACACTCTTGTTATCGTTAACTGGGTAGAATTACGACTTTAGTCGAGCAACACACTATTCGAGTAACCTTTTCACACCTATTCCCTATGGGATTCGACCCCAACCTTGTTGGGTTACTATATTTGACATCGACCGCCTTACACTATTTCTTAAAAGTGTAATTTGAGCGTATCAAATTTTGGCGCCGTTGCTGGGGAATACAGTTTTGAAATTACTATTTAGTGTGTGCTTTACTTTACGTCTTATTCTATTCCATCACTCTTCGCTTACTTTGCTTGGTGTTGATAGGAAAACATGTCTGACTACGAGGAAGAAAATCCTTTTGCGGACATAGACGAGTATACTGATGATACAAATGCTATTGTACCTCTGGCTATTGGTGCCTCAACTTTCAAAGTGGAACATGGTCTAATCCTAATGCTCAAAGAGGAAGGGTTTTTCAGGAAATCTACCGATGATGATCCAACACAGCATCTTAGAAATTTCTTGGGAGTGTGTGCTATGCATAAGCAGAACAATGTCTCAGATGATGCCCTAAGGTTGAGGGTCTTCAAGTACTCACTAGCTGGAGACGCAAGGAAGTGGCTTCAAAACTTGCCACCAAATTCCATCTGGTCTTGGCCTGAACTTGTCCGGGCATTTCTAGCAAAGTGGTTCCCATAGAGCAAGAAGTCCGAGCTTCGAGACAAGATTTTCTTCTTCAAGCAACAACCAGGGGAACACTTACATGAGGCACGGGATCAATTCAAATTATATTTGGTGAGGTCTCCCAATCATGGTTTTCCAGACTCCATCTTGCTAGAGAAATTTTATATGGGTTTGGATCCTATGAACCAAGCTATAGCGAAGAATGCGGCGGACGGATCTTTTATGGACAAGTCATTTGCAAGAGTTACGCAAATACTTGACAAAATGGCAAAACACAATCAAGCTTGGCATTCTGAGGATACTTTAGGCGGAATTGCATATGGTTCTCCTTCCTTGACAAACTTGATCAAGGAAAATCAAGAGAGGGATCAAATAATTGCAGGGTTGGCCACAAATGTAAATGTGTTGACAAAAATGCTCACGGAAAATTAAACAAAAAAGGTGAATGTAGTTGAGGATGTGCAACCTACCTCCAATGAAGAGTTTGAAGAAGCTAATTACATCAACAATCCTCAAGGAGGGTATCAACGACAACATTATCAGGGTCAGGGGCAGCAAAGTCAATGGAGGCCGAACCCGCAAGGGCAAGGCAACCAACAATGGCGACATGACCAAGGTGGCTCAAACCAAGGGAATTGGAACAACAGCAACAACTTTTCCAACCGGAGTTCAAACCCCTATGTTCCTCCAAAGGGTCAATATTCGAACCAAGGGTCTTCTAGTGAATCTAAGTTGGAAGCTATGCTCGAGCGAGTGTTGCAAAATCAAGAAAAATCCGATACTTCAATGAGGAACATGACCGAGGTTGTTGGATCTCATACCGCCTCCATCCAAAAATTGGAGATGCAAATGAGAGACCTCTCCAAAGAGCAAAATCCAAAACAAAAGGGAACACTCCTAGTGACACGGTTGCAAATCCAAGAGGTAGTGGGAGTGGCCCAACTTCTCACATCATGGAAATCACTACTAGGAGTGGGAAAGTGCTACACGGAGAGGGCGAAAAAACGGTTAAAGCAGAAGAGTCCGAACAAAGAGTTGAGGTTGAAGAGCCAAGGTTGTCGAGGTTGAAAAGATTCTGAAAGAGTCGAATGTGCAACAAAAGAACAGGGAAGAGGTGAAGGAAAAAGTGAAAGAGACACCAAAAGCTCTTCCACCTATTCCTAGACCTCCTCCCCCATTTCCTCAAAGGCTCGCGAGAAAGATTGATGATAGCAAACTTGAAAAATTCTACGACATTCTCAAGCAATTAACGGTAAATATTCCATTTGTGGAAGCTTTTCAAGAGATGCCGGGGTTTGCTAAATATTTAAAGGATTTGATCACCAAAAAGAAGACCACAAAGAATGAGGTAGTAAACATGACTCACCGGGTTAGCTCTATTATTGCCACAACCAAAGTCCAAAAGAAAGAAGACACGGGAGCTTTCACCATTCCTTGCACCATCGGGGCCCGTGATTTTGCAAAAGCCTTATGTGATAATGGGGCTAGCATCAACTTAATGCCTCTTGCCATCTATAAGCAAGCGGGGTTAGGTATGCCAAGACCCACTAGTATGAGATTGCAAATGGCCGATCGGTCAATCAAACGCCCGGTGGGAATTGTTGACGATGTACTTATAAAAGTGGGGAGCTTTCATTTGCCCGCCGATTTTGTAATTCTTGATTGTGCGGTTGATAAGGAAATGCCTATCATTTTGGGGAGACCATTCCTAGCCACAGGGAGGGCACTCATGGATTCGGAGCGGAATGAAATTAAAATTCCGGGTGAATGATGAAGAAGTCACATTTCAAGCGAGCAAGGGTATGAAACTACCCCATGAGTATGAGAACATTTCAGTGATAGATGCTGTTGATGAGGTAGAAGGTGCTGTCGAAATGAAAATGGAAGAACAATGCCTTAGTGAGGCATTGGCGGCTATCTTGGTCAACTTTGATGGTGAAGACATGGATGGGTACATTGAGTCGGTAAATGCATTGGAGGGTCTTGGATCATACACTTATAATCCGGCAAAGCTTTTGCTTGACTTGGAGAATAGGGCCACACCTCCCGCAAAGCCATCAATCATTGAGCCGCCACAACTAGAGCTCAAGCCACTCCCCCCGCACCTAAGGTATAAATTTCTTGGCTCTAATGATACTTTACCCATAATCATTTCGTCTTTGTTAAATGATGTGCAGGTGGAACAATTGTTGGAGGTCTTAAAGGAGCATAGGCAAGCCATTGGATGGACGATTGCGGATATCCGAGGGATTCCCGCGGGAATTTGTGAACACAAGATCCAATTGGAGAGTGACATGAAGCCAAGTGTGGAACATCAACGACGGTTGAACCCGTCAATGCAATAGGTGGTAAAGAAAGAAATCATCAAGTGGTTGGATGCCGGGGTTGTCTACCCTATTTCCGATAGTTCGTGGGTGAGCCCGGTGCAATGTGTACCGAAAAAGGGAGGCATGACCGTAATTGAAAATGATAAAAATGAGCACATCCCAACAAGAACAGTGACCGGTTGGAGGGTGTGTATGGATTATCGGAAGCTCAACAGTGCCACATGCAAAGACCATTTCCCTATGCCTTTTATTGATCAAATGCTTGATCGGCTAGCGGGAAGGTCATTCTATTGTTTCCTTGATGGGTATTTCGGCTACAACCAAATCAACATCGCATTGGAGGATCAAGAGAAAACAACATTCACTTGTCCCTCCGGCTACTTTTCAAAGGTGCATGATGTCCATTTTCTCCGACATGGTGGAGGATTTTCTAGAGGTCTTCATGGATGACTTCTCGGTAGTAGGTGACTCTTTTGAGCATTGTCTTAACAATCTTAGACAAGTGCTTAAGAGATGTGAGGAAACCAACCTTGTGCTAAATTGGGAGAAATGTCATTTCATGGTGGATGAAGGCATCGTATTGGGGCATAAAATTTCTAAACATGGCATTGAGGTTGACCGAGCTAAGATCGAGATTATTTTCAAGCTTCCTCCACCCACTTCCGTCAAAGGTGTTCGAAGTTTCTTAGGGCATGCCGGATTTTATAGCCGGTCCATCAAGGATTTTTCCAAAATTGCAAATCCTATGTGCAAGCTCCTTGAGAAAGACGCCAAATTTGTGTTTGACGAGAAATGCCTCAAAGCTTTTGAGGAATTGAAGCTAAGGCTCACCACGGAACCTATTATTGTCACACCCGATTGGTCTCTTCCTTTCGAGCTCATGTGTGACGCTAGTAGTGTAGCTATTGGAGCAATGCTTGGCCAACGTCACAACAAGGTTCTCCACCCGGTCTATTATGCAAGCAAGACACTCAATGGGGCGCAAATGAATTACACGGTAATTGAGCAAGAGCTTCTTGCCATTGTCTATGCTTTTGAGAAGTTCCGCGCTTATTTGTTGGGGTCCAAGGTGATAGTGTACACGGATCATGCTGCTCTTCGCTACCTTATGGCAAAAAAGGATGCAAAGCCACGGTTGATTCGATGGGTCTTATTGTTGCAAGATTTGACTTCGAGGTCAAGGATCGCAAGGGAACTCAAAATCAAGTAGCGGATCATTTATCAAGGCTTGAAGAAGCAGGGAGACCAACGGGAGATCTTGAGATCAATGATGCATTCCCGGATGAGCACATCTTGGCACTATCTAGCACTTTTGCTCCTTGGTATGCCGATATTGCTAACTATTTGGTGAGTGACCTTATTCCGGAGGGTTTGGAGTCCTATTAAAAGAAGAAGTTCTTGAGAGATTGTCGGCAATATCATTGGTAAGAGCCATACTTGTTTCGTGTTTGTGCCGACAACATCATCCGAAGATGTGTTCCAGAAGAAGAAGTTATGCCTATTCTAAAAGCATGCCATGACTCGCCGGTTGGGGTCATCATGGGGGAAATCGAACAGCGGCCAAGGTACTTGAATGTGGTTGCTATTGGCCGACAATCTATCATGATGCCAACCAAATGGTCAAGGCTTTTGACCAATGTCAAAGGCAAGGATCAATCTCCAAGAGGCATGAAATGCCTATGAACTTTGTGAAGGAGATAGAAATCTTCGATGTGTGGGGAATTGACTTTATGGGTCCATTTGTGAGCTCTTATGGGATGAAATATATCTTGGTAGCTGTGGATTATGTTTCTAAATGGGTTGAAGCAATTGCTTTTCCTAATAATGAAGCAAGAAGTGTGACCGCGTTCTTGAAGAAAAACATATTCACTCGGTTTGGCACTCCTAGGGCCATTCTTAGTGATGGTGGGTCTCAGTTTTGTAACAAGGCTTTTACGGGGCTACTAGAAAAATATGGCGTCAAGCACAAGGTGGCCACACCTTATCATCCCCAATCTAGTGGTCAAGTTAAGGTTTCCAATCAGGAGATCAAGAACATCCTAGCAAAAACTGTTAATGCAAATAGGTCAGACTGGTCAAGGAAGCTGGATGATGTATTGTGGGCATACTGCACAGCGTACAAGACTCCTATTGGTACTTCTCCATATCGGTTAGTCTTCGGCAAAGCTTGTCATCTACCTGTAGAATTGGAACACAAAGCCATGTGGGCTCTAAAATGGTTGAACTTGGATTGGGCTGAAGCTGCAAATTTGAGGTTGACACAACTGGCATCGGAAGATGGGGCCCGGACCTTCAAAGTAAATGGCCAACGCATCAAGCATTACCTGGGCACAGATGGAGAAAAACACTTGGTGGAGCAGCTGGCTCTAAAAGATGTTCCGTGTCTGACCACTGAGTGAATCCAAGGGACATCAACTCCGTCGTGCCACGACGTTAAATCAAGCGCTTCATGGGAGGCAACCCATGTGTGGTAACACTCTTTTGAATTTTCAATTTTTGATAGAAGTGTTAGAGTGCAGGGGGTCAAAAGATCACAACACATGGTGGAAATGCATGAGGAAGGTAAGAAAAAAATTGCTGTGCGAAGTCTGCTGCAAAGATACGGTCGCATTTTAACTATGCGGACCGCATTTTGATCGTAGACCCAAACAGTGGGTTTGGCTAAACTTGGGTGTCAGAATGCGATATGGTTGTGCACTATGTGGACCGTATTTCACTTATGCGATCGCATAGTGCACCGCATTTCTGACTCGTAAAGCATCTCACTTGAACCTACCGCATAACACATATGGGCTCGCATTGTGTGTTATGCGGTGCCTACCTACCGCATAATTGACAAGGTAAGTGGCCACATTCTCTTGTCTGTAACTCGCTCAAAACAAAACAAAAACAAAAAGAAAAGTAAGAAGAACAAAGAAAACAAAAAAAAAGCTAAGGGGGAAAAATACGAATAGCACAGGGAGGTTAACAACAAGGAATCGAATCGCTTAAGGTTCAAATCTTCAAACTCATCCCCGTAGTGTGCACACTAAGCATCGCCGGTATGTACCCGTTTNAGGGAAGCAAACAACGGGGGCTAACACACACGACTAGTAATCGAATCGTTCAAGCGACCAAATCCCATCTTTGTAGTGTGTACACTAAGCCTCACTGGTATGTACCCTTTCCCCAATATTCCTGTTCAAGATTCATGTTTGTGTGCTCTTTGATTCTCATTCTTCCCGTTCTGCAAAAATGTGATTATGTGTTGCTTTGTGTAGTTGTTTTTCCGTAGCATAGTCGTTTCTGGGTTGGAAACTATCTGGGGTAATGGGTAGAAGGAAATAGGACCACCACTGTTGAGATGATTGTTTGAATCTTGAAGACGAAGGCATTTGCGGCCCGCAAAGTCAAAATGCGGTCCGCATTTTGGCCGCAAACTTAACCCTAGATCTTCTGGTGAAGATGGTGAAATGCGGTGACTTTGCGACCGCATAATTGATATGCGGACCGCAAAGCTACCGCAAAGTGACACAGACCACCCAGTTATGAGCCATGCATTTTGCGGTTGTTCTGCGATCGCATTCCCCACTTTGCGGTGGAGTTTGCGATCTCATTTTGTGATGTATGTTTTGGGCAAGTCAGTTCTGCGATGGTTATGCGGTCCGCATAGTGGTTATGCGACCGCATAACCCACCGCAGACTGAGACCCATTGAGACTAACAGATTTACGACGATTCTGCGGTCCACATTGTGGTTTTGCGACCGCAAATCATGTCGCACTTCAAGTATTTCCTTTAAATTCTTCTATTTCTTTCTCAGTATTGCTAATGTGTCACTCATACTTCACCATTGTGCAGATATGGCTCCAAAGAAACACTCAGCCTCTGCATCAAAAAGGGCTTCCTCCAGTCGCCAGGAATCACAAGCAAAACGTTCACGGACGGAAGCAAATGTGCCAAACCCCTCCCAGTCTGAAGAGGAGGAGGTCAGGCCCTCAGTTAATTTAGAGGCTGAAGAAAGAAGGAAACGTGGCGAAGACTTCCACCTCCGATTTGGGGTTGAGGGGTCCAGGGAACTATACAGAGAAGGGCTCACCAAGCGCAAAATCCTGGCCGAAAAACAATTGAGCTTGAACGGGCTGAAAGACCAGTACCCCCACATCCTGGAGAACATAAAAGCACGGAGATGGGAGTGCTTCACTGAGCCACCCACTGAGTACAATGAAACCCTTGTGCGGGAATTTTATGCATCATATGGAGCTTCTAGGACAGCGCACCACAAACGCAACAGAATCTTTGTTGACACTGTCCTTGTTCGGGGGCAGAGTGTGTTTTGCAACAGTGACACCATAAATGAATTGTATATCCCTAGCTGGAGAGCGGGCACAGCTGAGTACGATGCTAAATTTGCAAATAGGGAGAATGAGCGTGGGTGGATTGCTTCGGTGATAGCAAAGGGGACCCCTGCTTGGATAAACCCTCGGCACAAGATATACAAGGAAGATCTCACGAGAGAGGGTCGCTACTGGCTCAGTTTTGTTACTTCTCGATTGGTACCAACTCGGAATGAAACTGAAATAGCCATTGAGAAGGCTCTTCTCATTGCATGTATCATGACGGGTATCAAGATAGATGTTGGAGCTCTGATTTTCCAAGAAATAGGGATCCGGGCAAAGCAGCAGGCCACTTCACTTCCTTTCCCTTGCCTGATCACAGCTCTCTGTAAAGCTGTGAAAGTTCCTCTCATGCCACACTATGACAAAACCGGGAAGGAGACGAGGGACATTGATATCACACGTATTAGTGATGCTGCTACCCCACCACAGGTTCAGGCTCAGGATCCGATTGATGTAGAGCACTTTGACCCCCAGACTCCGTCAACTCCTCAGGTTACAGTGGCCTCCACTTCTGCCTCCGAGCCTACCTCTCAGTCCACTCAGACCACCACTGTTCAGACTTCTGTTGCCATTCCAGCCGTCTCAAAGCTTGGTCTCCTGGCTCAGCATGCCAATGCCAAGGTGGACCAGCTCTTGAAGACCTTGCCCAATCTCATCAAACAAGCCCTTACTCCTATGCAATCCTCAGTGACAGCTCTCCAAAAACAACAATTAGTGTATGAGGATCGTTTGCAGCAACTTGAGTTGAGGGTGGAGAAGATAGAGCGGGGTGAAGTTAGTGGATTGCCTGACCTCAAGGAGGAGGTTGCTTCTATGAAGACCGAGCTCCACAAAATGCAGAACTTGGAGTTCGATCTATCATCCCTCCTCCCCACAGATGGTGGTCAGGTTGCAGGCACAGCAGCTCCGGACTTAGGCCTTGACTTCTCTGCACTTATGACTGATGGTGTCCCTCCTACAGCCGGGACTTCCCAACCCTCAGCTCCTCCTGTACGCATTGACATTCCGGATGAGGAGGTTTCCGGACGATCTACTGAGTCTGAGGATGAGGAAGCAGATGAGGATGAGGAGGAGGAAAGTTCATGGTCCTCGGAGGATGATGGCCCTCAGGAGAAGGGCAAGCAGGTTGTGGTTCCTACAAGTGAGGAGGTGGAGCAAGCAGAACTTCAGACAGCAATTGAACATTCGCTAGCAGATTTGGCCGCCCCTGCAGATTCATCGGCCACTCAGCCATCAGTGGGCGAGGCTAGTAGCTCACAGGTCCCAGCTCCAGCTCCAGTTCGTGACCAGCCAGAGATCCCTACTGCAGTCGAGGTCCCTCCTCAGACCGAGCTCTCATCGGTCCCAGCTTCAGCATCGGAGAGTGACCCCGCCATCACTGAGCAGGCTACTGACTTCCAAAGCGCTTAGTGCACCTCAGGGAGCCCCTTACACTCTATGCTTTTGCTTTTTATGCATTGGGGACAATGCATGCTGTTAAGTTGGGGGTGGTGGTAGCGTTGTTAGTACTGTTGTGATATTGGTACTTTTGTGACATTAGCAACTGCTGGACATATGCGTATGTTGTGTTCTGTGTATGTTAGTATGGTTTCTGTACATAAGTTGTGTTGTGTAGTTCGTGATAATGTTTATATTAGTGTTTTTGTGATTTCAATGCATAAGTTATGGTACCCTTGTGAATATGATACCTTTATGCATGTAAAAAAAATAGATAGTCATTCATCTTTAGTAATTAGCAATGAATTCCCCTTGGTTTTTCTTCGTCGGGTTCTTTTCCAAGGGTGTAATAGTAGAACCAGGACAGTAGAATGAAACATCGTGACCTGTTTGGTGTAATTGTCTAGTCTCAAGCATGCGTGTCTGTATATAGCATATACCCTTCTAGAGGAAGATATCAACTGTGTGAACTTGAGGCTCGCTCTATGACTCTATGTCTACCTAGAGTTATACTTGTACATATGATGGAAGCTTTGAGTTGCCAAGTGTTGACTCAGGGGCTTCAAACTATGTGAGCCAAACAGTTCGTGTGCCATGTGTGTGAGTTCTTTGTGTAATTATTTCTTGTGCTTGCTTCTGCCATCTAGAACATGCCCGGTTGGTCTTTCGATGCTTATAATAGTTACACTTGGTTGGAGAGATGACCTTAGGCAATTTTTGTGATCTTTCAAGACAGTTAGCCTTTCAAGCCACCTATTGTGCAGTTAATATCCTTAGTCACCCCATTTGAGCCTTTAACCTTTTCTTTGGCTACCTCATTACAAACATTTCCCTTTTTGTAAAATAATTCCCTCTTTTGAACCCGTCCCTCCTTGAACATTGAGAATGAGGCTAAAAGCCTAAGTTGGGGGTGTGATGTCAAAATGGAAATTGGTAAGGTTGTACATTGAGTGTAGGATCGTATACCTCAAAGTGTTTGTGCTAAATTATTCATGCTCCAAAAAGAAAACATGTATATAAAAAATAAAAAAGAGAGAGAAATCTTTGTATGTATATAAATTATGGAGCCTTGAAGAAAATGAGAGAGGTATTTAGGGTGGTTCTACATTGGGAACTAGATGCCAGCGAGGCTTTGTGGGTTGAAAAGAAACATAGTGCAAAAGAATGAAAAATGTGAGTAGTGTTCAAGGAGGGTGAAGTCACTTGTATCCAAATACTTATCCTACCCTTCCCTAAACCTACATTACAAGCTTAAAAAGTCCTTATGGGATCTCCAACTGAGCGTTCTTAGAATAAAGCGATGAATTAAAATAAGGGCAAGCCTATGGTATGGTATGTTGAAACACTTGAAACTCTTTTATGAGAGTGAGTGTCTTTGTGAATTCGTCCCTCTTTGTTTTATTGTCATTGTACATATTGTGATTTTGGGACTTTCTTTCTAGTGAGGGCACATGAACTGTAAGGTTGAATATAAGTTAAGCTTTTGAGTCAAATACAAGTGCACTCAGCTGAGGGTAGCACTTTGTCACATTGTCTGAGGCTCAAAGTTCACAGGTTGATTAGCTTTCCTTGTACATAGTGAGGGTTCAGGAAGGGTAAAGAAATCGTAGATGCATGCTTGAAGTACTAACAACTAACACCATCCATGGTCAATATTTGTCTCATGTTTTGTAGATAGAGTCTAGAATAGGTTAGTGTTGTATTAGTTGCTTGAGGACAAGTAAGAGTTTAAGTTGGGGGTGTTGATGTGCCAGAGAATTTCGGCACATTTCAATACTAACTGCTTAGATTTTAGCTTATTTCAGATGCAATTATCTCCTTTATTTATGTAATTTTAGTGTTTCTGCAGTACATGAGGTTTAAGGACCCAAGAGCATGGAAATGGAAGCAAAAAGTTACAAAAAGACAAGAAAAGAGCAAAACAGAATCGCAAAGGAAGAAATGCGGTCGCATAATGATAATGCGGACCGTATAATTGAGACCGAGATAGCAGATCACAACAGATTACTGAGCAAAATTTAATGTCAAGAATGCGGTCCATTCTGCGACCGCAGAACCTGTCTGCGAGCCGCAAAGTAGACCGCAAACCAACCATAAAGGCTGCTGAATGAAAAAAGTGCGACGAAAAATGCGATCGCATTTCTACAATGCGGATCGCATAACAAGAATGCGGTGAAGGCCTGGAACTTAGGGTTTCAATCTGCGATGAGGATGTCCAAAATGTGAACCGCATGTTCTCTCTGCGAGACAAATGTGGTTGCATATCTGACCGGAAAGGGTAATTTTGACCGTTTTTTGTCCCAATTTGCAGTACACTATAAATAGATTTATTAGGTTTTTGTAGGCTCATCTTGTCTAGTTTTTGAGCTACATTCCAAGACATAAATATTCTTCACTTTTGGAAGCTTTTGGGTCAAGAATCTTTACTTTGTAAGCTTTATGGCATCTATTTTTCTCTTGTTTTTGTATTTTAGTATGAGTAGCTAACTTTAAATACTAAGGTTGTGGACCCTAAATGGGTGTTATGTTAATGGGTGTTTAACATTGAATATATATATAATGGTTGGTTGATATTTATTTACTTCTCATTCTTCATTTATTGTTGGTGGTTGCAAACATTAACAAGTGCCATTAAATTCTTGCTTTGCTTGGGAAAGTGGGTTAGAATTTGGTAGGAGTAAATATCAAAGACTCAAGGCTTTAAACCTTGTTTAACAAAATCGCTTAGGAATAAGTGGGTTTTATTTGGCATAAATTGATTGTTCTTAATTGCAACTCTTTTACATTTGGAAAAAGTGTAAACAGGAAATATTACCCAACTATTGGGAAATATTGGGTAGTCATTTATACATCATTTGCATATCAAAAGGACCTTCCATTAGAAATATATCATATTAACACCGATAGCATTACACTTCATTGAAAGGGGACA